>NC_136267.1:75981880-76014380 GCF_964187855.1 Myxine glutinosa
ACGACCATCCATTCCAATACTCCATATACTCCAAACCATTTATTCCATACACCTGTTCTCCATTCACCTGGTGTTGCACACCTGTGCAATCACACCTGGTGCCACCTGCACCCTCCTTCCTTCCTGGACCGTTTGGTCAGCACAACTCACATCACTATCACTCACTCAAACACTGCTCCATACACCTGTTCAGTTGCACACCTGTGCAATCACACCTTTTAACCACACACACGGCATCATCTGAACTACCTGTTGCCCTGCTAACTTAGTGCTCCCCGTCTTCCCTTTAAACTAAGCACATACCACGTCATTATCATCCATACTAATCTACCTGCGTCCCCACTACAGGTATCATTGTCACTACCTAACCTTAACGTTACCTAAGGTCATCTTCTCTAGGTCCCTACACACTATATCCTAACCCTCCCGGGCTAGTTTTCACTGCCAAACCTATTTGCTATTGCTATTTGCCATATAATTTGCTAATATTTGCATTTGCTAATATTTGCTATATTGTATTGCCAAACTGCTATTGCTCCTTTGCCCCCGCTGTGAGAGATGGCAGAGTTGCCATCCCACCACATCGGGCATCTTTCACTATAAATTTTGCTCGTCCAAATTCAACAAATCAAAAATTTGCCAATCATCTGCCAATCATTCTACCAATCATCAAATTTTGCTTTGCAATTTCGGGTCCAAACCACTATCATCATCACCCATCTACTCACTAGATCCTCTCGGTGCGCCAATTCGTTTCCAAAGCTCTGCTTCGTAAAGCCGAGCAATGGATGCGGGTGGTTCGTTGCCAGCGGATGGGTCCGTCCGGCATTCGGTGCAGGGAAGGCGGTCTACTCGGCCTGAGATTCCACGCACCATCAGGGCACGGGACCGTCCGATGCCCCAATCTCGGCCGGCCGGAGCGCGGCAACCACAAGGGGTCGCTGTGTCGGCCCTTCCAACCGGACCGCCCGCTCCGCCTGGTGGAGCTCAGACGCGACCGTTCCGAGCGAGGCCCAGCGTGGATCGCGTACGGCAGTTCTTTCGAAACCGCCGTGGTTCGGATCCCCGCTGGTCCTCGCGGCACGCGAAGCCCGGCACGCACCGAGGGCCCGATTCGGCTAAACGTCGTTCTAACCGCTAACCCGGTTGGCGTCGATGCTCCATTCGCATGCTTACACCCCGCAGCCCGTTCCTTGCTCATACATCCAGCCGTCTCCATGCTCTTTGTCATTGCACCTTCCCTGACACACCCAGGTACACTCATCCCGCTTACAGACTTGGTCACACACCTGACCACCGCACACCTTTGCACACACTCATCATTCGCACACCTCACCAACACACCTCTTCGCGCCCCCTCCTCGGTCACCTCCTCTGTGACAACCACAGGTGTGCTCTCACTTGCACACCCAACCACGTGCCTCACTACCAACTCCAGCGTGCATTACCCATACGCGCTCTACCATTCCAGGTGTGCATCCTTCCATTCCAGGTGTACATCCTCTCTCACCTGCCACAACCAACTCACGCTCCGTGTCACTCTTACTACTTTTACCACCACACTCGGTCGCGCATTCACCCTCACTCTCGACCGCGCACTCTGCCCTTATGCACCCGTCCGTTACACACCTTTCTCGCGCATCCTCTTGTGCACTCTCTCCCGTTACACCCTCCGTAACACTCACCACAGGTGTGCACTCTTTCATTACATCCTCTGTAACACTCACCACCGGTGTGCACTCTTTCGTTACATCCTCTGTAACACTCACCACAGGCGTGCACTCTTTCGTTACATCCTCTGTAACACTCCCCACTACGCGCTTCCATGTGCTCCCTCGCACACGCGCTACGACCAACTCACTCTCGACAGCACACTCACTCCTCGGCGCGCACTTTTTCCTCACACACCCCAGAGTCAGACATTCTCGCAGACCTCCTCCTTCGCACTCCGTACCTGTCGCACACTTCACCAACGGCCTCTCACGAACACCCGGATCCAAATCAACCCCCAAGCCGACTGAAGCTCCCCTCACATCATATACATTTCCGAATATATCGCCACTCACCTTGGCACCACGTCGTCGCACCTCCTCTGCCACCTGCAAACTCTTTATTTGGTTAGCAAGCACACCATCACGATTTGAGCACCGACCTTGCACATATTCCATTACTTCCTCCCTTATCTCCTTTTTAGTTTCCCTCTGTCTCTTCTTAATTTCACTCACCCCCTCTTCCACTTCCTCTAACTTTTGCTTCACCTCTTTTATTTCCCGGTGCGTCTCCTCAATTTCGTCCTCTAACGCCACCTTAACCGTTTCTATGTGCGTCCTCACCTCCCGGTCCTTCGTCTCCATTACTTCTGTCACCTCGTCCAACCTCGTTGTCAGTCCCTCACATACCATCTGACATTTCCTCTTCGTCGCTATCAAGTCGTCTTTTAGTTCTTTTTGTGTCGCCTTTAACCCTCCTAGTACCGCAGTATTCTTTTGTACCTGCTCCACTAACTCCGTCTGTCCCACCGTCAGCTGTTCCACCTCCTGCGTCAGGTCCTCTATGCCCCCTTGTAACCTAGTCGTATTATTCCTCCCCTCCTTCTCCATACGCTTCTCACCTCGCCTTACCTCCTCGCGTACCCCCGAGACCTCCTCGCTTACACCTCGTCCTATTTCCTCCTTCATTTCTCCCATCTCTTTAGTAGATGCCACCCTCATCTGCTCTAATTCATCCCTCTGAGCATCCAATTTAGTGTCTAACCCGATTTTCACCTCCTCTATCTGGTTCCCCATCCGTTTGATTTCCCGGGCGGATTGCTCCCCTATCTCCCGCAATTTGCCTTCCATCCTATCTTCTAGCCCCGTTAACCCATTCTTTACCTCTTTTATCCCGTTGTCTAACCCCTCAAATTTATTGTCTAACCCCGCAAATTTATTGTCTAACCCCGCAAATTTATTGTCTAAAGGAGATCGCGACATCTCGGAGACGGTGGGAGGGATTTTCGAAGCTCCACACGGTCTCCACGTTTTTCGGAGTTGTCTGTTCACAATTGTATTTTGTCGAAACTGTATTTATCTTTCGGTGTGTGAAGTTATTGTGTGCAACTTTGGTTGTTTCTCGGTGTTTATCTTTCATAAATTGATCGTCTGTTTGCCGCATTGCGAGCAAGGCCTTTGCCGCGTCGCGAACGATTTGAAATCGAAGTTAAGTGATTGTTCCCATTTGTATTTTCGTTAAAACTGTATTTATTTATGGTGTTGTACGTTTATTGTGTCCCGACGAAGATTTTTCGGTGCAAATCTTTCATACCTGTATTGAAAATCGTGTTAATTCGTGTCGTGTCTTGAGGCCTTGTACAGTGTACACTGTACAACCTTGAGGCTTTGTTTTTCTCTCAGCGGTCCGTCGTTTGTGATCCAATAACTTTCGTTCTCTGTATTCCCAGTCTTTTCACCCATAGCCTACTTCCTTGTGTAAATCTCAACTCAAAAAAAAAAAAAAAAAAAAACATTTCCTTCTCTGTTCTCATTCGATTATTCATTCTTATTCGTTCGTTCGTTCTTCGACCACGTGTTTCTCCCCCATTTCCCCAGATAGTTTTCGCTGTGATTAACCTTCAATGTTTACACTTTCCCCTCAAGTTATGTATTCCGTCATATTTTATAACACCTTTTTCTTCTTCTTCTTTAAAAGGCTGCTTTCGACTTGCTCACCAAATCAATTCATCCCAAAAAAAATATCCATCTCCTAGAGTGCCTTTTTTCTACATTCCCTAAACTCTCCTGCACTCCATCCTCCATCCAACGTCCTTAAACGTATTTTTAACTCGAAGGTCACAAGAAACTCATTTTGCAATAAATGTTTGTTTCCCATAAATCGTACACTTTCTAAAATCCAATCTCACCCCTCCCCTCCAAATCTTCCCCATAACCCCTCCCCTCCAAATCTTCCCCATCACCCCTCCCCTCCAAATCTTCCCCATCACCCATCCCTTTCAAATCTCCCCCCTTGCCCCTCCCTCCTAAACTACCCCCTCACCCCTCCCCGCCAAGACGCCCCTCGCCCCTCCTAGACTCCTCCCTCACCCCTCCCCTCCAAATCTCCCCCATACCCCATCCCTTTCAAATCCCTCCCCTTGTCCCTTCCCTCCCAAACTCCCCCCTCACCCCTCCCCTTCAAATCTCCCCACCCTCATTGCTTCTCAATTTCCCCCCTCTCACTCCCCCTCCTCAAAGCGTCCTCCCCGCTTCTTCCCCCTTCCAACTCTCACCTCCATCTCCCCCAACCTTCTGCCTCGCTCTTTCCCCTCCTCAAATAACACCTCATTGTGCCTCACCCAATCACCATCAAACCTTTTGTCCGCCCCATCCTTCCCTTTCTCCGAGCTATTCTGAAATCTCTGACACACCTTCAACAGCTCTCCCTACCTCTTCCACCTCTTCCACATCTTACCCTACCCCTCCTCCCCCCTGTTCTGTATCTGATGCTCCCCCTTCCTCTTCATTAACGGTATGGACCTCAAACATCCGGGGCCTTCGTTCAAACTTAACTGATCTCTCCATACAGGTTGCTTCTGTCAAACCAGACGTGATCTGCTTAACAGAAACTTTCCTCCTTTATGATGTCTCTGATTCCTTAGTATCTCTCCCGGGCTACTCCCTCCTCTGGTGTGATAGACCTGAGCCTCGTCCTGGAGGCGGGGTTGCTATCTTTATCAAAAACTCTCTTCCTCACTCACCCTGCACTGCACTCTCTCCACTTCACCCCCAGGAATACCTCTGGCTACGGCTTCCCCTTCGCTCCCACCTCTTGTTCATATGTGTGTTGTACCGTCCACCAAACAGTGATGACTCCATCTACATCTCGCTGTCTGATAATATGGACCAACTTCTATCTACTCATCCCAACTCTCTCTTCCTCATATGTGGTGATTTCAACTGTCATCATGCCAGTTGGCTGGGTGTGGGTACCTCTCTCACCAGCCATGGCTCCTCAGCAAAGGACTTCTGCGACTCACTGGGACTGACACAATCTGTCAATTTCCCGACCCGGATCTCAGTCAACGGAACATCTTCTCTTCTGGACTTGGTTATGACTAACTTCCCTGAAAATGTCTGCTGCTCTTCTTCTGCTCCAATCGGATCATCTGATCATGTCCTCGTTAAAGTGGACAGCTCTCTGACCATCCTCAGGGAGCCTGCTCAGCGTCGACGAGTCTGGCATTTCACTCAGGCCAACTGGCACGGTCTTCAAGCAGCCATCAATCATCTGGACTGGTCTCCCATCTCTACCACCTCTGACATCAACTCATCCTGGGAATTCTTCCAAAGTAAATTGCTCTCTCTCATGCACAGATTTATCCCATCTCGTCTTCAGTTGTCATACCCTTCCTCCCGTCCATGGTACAGGGAATCTTGTGGTGAGGCTGTTGCCCAGAAACAACTTGCCTTCGTGTCCTGGAAAGCAAATCCAACGGAAGGAAATCTCATTTCCTTTCACAAAGCCCGAAACAAGTGTGTGTCCACCCTCAGGAGAGCCAGGAAACAATATCTCTCCGTTCTCAAGACCGAACTCTCTTATCTGTCTCCCTCTTCCAAATCCTGGTGGCGTCTGGTCAAATCCGTTTCTGGTGTTTGTTCCCCCTCCATCCCCTCCCTTACCTCAAACGGCTACACAGCTGACTCCGCACGTGAAAAAGCTGAATGCCTCAACTCTGTGTTTGCCTCTAAATCTTGTGTCCCAAACCCATCCCTCTCTGTAGCCACCATACCCAGTCGTACCCTGCTGCTCCTGGACTCCGTGTCCTTTCCTTCTGACAAGGTGGAAAAGTTTCTGTCAACCCTCGACTCTGATTCTGCAACTGGACCCGACGGCATCAGCCCACGAGTCCTAAAATCCTGCTCTGCCGCTCTATCTCACCCTCTCTCTGTTCTCTTCACCCTCTCTTTTGCTCAAGGTCAACTGCCATCTGCTTGGAAATCAGCCAACATCACCGCTTTGCACAAAAAAGGTGCAAAAACAGATCCTAGCAACTACAGACCAATCAGCCTTCTCCCAATTATCAGCAAAGTCATGGAATCCATCATTGCTTCGGATATGAAATCGTTCCTCTTCTCCAATGGCTTGATCTCTGATCATCAATTTGGTTTCAGACCAGGTCACTCTACTCTGGACATGCTGCTTCTGCTGTCTCAACAATGGATGGAGGTCCTCAATGCCAAACAGGAAATTAGAGCTGTCTCCCTCGACATATCACGTGCCTTCGACACGGTCTGGCACCCCGCTCTGCTCACCAAACTCTCCTCCTTTGGTATCCATGGAAATCTCCACGCATGGCTGGCGGAATTCCTCTCTAGTCGTCGTCAACATGTGGCCCTGAATGGGTTTCTCTCATCTCCTCTTCCTGTTCAGGCTGGAGTTTCCCCAAGGCAGTGTTCTGGGCCCCGTGCTTTTTCTGGTCTTCATTAATGATCTCTCTGACTCTCTTGAAAATCCTCTCTATCTCTTTGCTGATGACTCCACTCTCTGCCGCTCCATTCCTCTTCCCTCAGATCGGCAGTCTGCAGCCTCCTCACTCTCTGAAGACTTGGACAAAATCACAGACTGGTCAAACAAGTGGAACATGTCTTTCAATCCTGACAAATCTCACACTCTTACTCTGTCTCTCCGAAAAGATCGACTGGACAACCCTCCCATCTACTTTCTCAACAATCCTCTCCAAGAAGTTCTGTCGCTCAAGCTTTTGGGTCTCACTATCTGCCATGATCTTTCTTGGGAAAACCACATTTCCAAGCTGGCCTCCAAAGCCAGTCGCCGACTGGGCATCCTCCGTCGTGCGAAGTCCTTCCTCGGCACACCTGAGCTCCTCACCACATACAAGGCTTTCATCCGCAGCTCAATGGAATACTGTTCTCCCCTATGGGCCGGTGCTCCTGCCTCACACCTAGCTCGGCTTCACGCTGTTGAAACCAAAGCTTTCAGAATTATTGGAATCTCCCGCGATGAAGCTATCTCTGAGGGCCTTTCACTCACTCACCGCAGGCAGGTAGGTGGTCTTTCTGTCTTCTACCGACTCCTCTCCGGCCTTGCACCCCCAGCTCTCTCTGTGCTCTGTCCCCCAAATATTCCTACAGGTCGCACAAGATCTGCCAGCAACCCTCTGATGGTTAAACTGCCGAAATCTCAGCTCTCTGCTCACCTTCACTCTTTCATTCCTCTTTTCTCCCGCCTCTGGAACAAACTCCCTCACTCCCTTCAATCCCACTCCTCCCTCCAGGTCTTTAAAACAGCTGTTCACCACCATCTCTTATCTTCCCCCATCCAAAACCTTGATCTTTTCTACCCCCGCTAATTCACCCCAGATCCACCTTGTTTGAAATTCCAACTTCTTTCCTGGAAGTCCTGGCAGTGTCCATATGTTTTATACCTCTCCCACCGCCCCCTTCCCATGCCCCCCCCCCCCCAAAGCCCTCGCCCTCTCTCAGATCTCTCGATGTCTCCATGTCTCTCGGTCCCTGCTCTCAAATGTTGTGTTTGTGTCCTTCCCCCTCTCTCCCCATTTTGGCTACCGCTCCCGATGTTATATGTTTTATGTGTCGGTTTGTCTTTCTGTGTGATTAATGTTCGCTCTTTCACGAGCCTCGATCTTGTATACAAAAATAAAAAATAAAAATAAAAATAATAACCCTCAAATTTATTTCCCATATTGTTTAACCCGGCTCTTAATTGCTCACTAGTACCCCTCGCTTCGTCCCTCATTGCTCCCACTTGCTCAGTAGTACCCCTCGCTTCGTCCCTCATTGCCCCAATTTGGTCTCCCAGCCCCATGTTCTCTTCCATGAGGCCCCCATTTGCAGCATGAATAGGCCCCAATCCATCGGCGGTGCTGCTACGGTCGCGGGCGCGGCGAAATTTGGTGCCGCTGTAACCACGTGCGCGAGGGCGCCATTTTGCGCACCTGAAACTCCCTCAACCACCTCCTCATTGCTCTCCTCTATTTCTTCCCTGTGGTCCTGGGTTACCCCTAACCCCTCTTCTAGCTCACCCACCTGCATCCGATCGCCTTGATTGTCCATGGCACGACTTCCAAATTTAAGATTTTAAATAAAACAAAATTTCTTTTTGGGCCACCCGTAATTTTGAGCGCGCTATTCGTGCTCCAGGTCCGAATCTCACTCCCAGGCACCAATTGCTACGGACCGCGATAAGATGTTAATTTGCCGAGCGGATGGCGCCGCGGCCCGAACTGTTTTTACAATGACTAGACCCGATCCCTTAAACGTGGGCCAAATCGTGCCACAGATATTCAATGGGGAAAAGACAAAGGCGACACGGATGTGAAGAAGAGGAAGACAGAAGTAGGGAATACGAATATAATTTATTTGCTATTTACAACCAAAAGTAACCAAGGAGAAGGAAGGATAATAAAATAATTTACAGAAGAAATCAAAGAGACACAGTGAAAATCGCTAGCTTATCTAAACAGGCTTAATTAATACCTTGGACAGAACAAACAAAGGCAGACTCACACGGGGAATTGCAGAGTGGATTGGCTGGAAGGAGGTGGGTGGCTGGAGGGGGAGGAAGGCACGGAGCTGGCTGGAGCTTGATCCCGCACGGGACGTCGGGCTGGACCTCGACGGCCGCCGATGCCACCGATCCTGTCGTGTGCGCGGGGTAACGGGTCGGAGCTGCTTGGTGGAGCCAACGCTGCTGGTGGGGGGTCTGGCGTGACGGGTTATCTCTCCCTCTCTCACAAACTCCAGGACTCTCTTTTGGCTTGTCTGTGATCTGATCTCCTCCCTCCTCGACTCTTGCTCTCTTTGCTTCGCTTCGCCCCTTCTCTCCTCTCTTTTTCTTAGTCCAACTACTTCAAGGCTTTCGCGCGCTCTTTATAGCGCCTCAGGCGATCAAGCCGCTGGTGTCCAGGACATGCCCATCGGTGAGCTCGTCTCGGCCCTGATTGGTCGGCACGGTCCTCTGGCTCCGCCCTTGATGACGATGGGCGGGCACGCCCAGGAGTCGGCAGCTCCTCCCTCTTCTTCTCCGAGACGACCTCGTGGCGAAAGGAGGGAACAGTTGGCAATTGTTGGAAGGGGAATGTGAAGGGAATCTACTCTTATTTCACTTGGTGCAATGGAGTATTTAAATTAATGGAAGACACAGCCTTACACTAATTATTTTTATTTTTTTGGTTTTTTTGTTTTTGTATACAGAATCGAGGCTCGTGAAAGAGCTAACATTTACTTCACAAACAAATCAACCAGACAAACAAAATATATAAAAAGAGGGAGCGGAAGACAAGATGGGGAGAGAAGTGGAAGCACACAAACACAACATTTGAGAGCAGGGAGGGAATAAGGATATACACACCATACACATAATAAGGATATAACTACCAAACAGGGATATATTGTGTCCTGTGTGTATGTTTTATGGAATTAACTACGGGAACGCCCTTTGACCTTTATACAACAACAAATGCAGGAAGGAGGGTGACATTTTACAACAATTCACTACACAACAATAAAAAAACAACATTCTCATATCCACAACAATATATATATATATATATATATATATATATATATATATATATATATATATATATATATATATATATATATATATATATACACAAAGAATTAAGTTAAGCACCCCCCCCGTTTTTTTACAACCTCGCACATTACAAGTTTGTTGTCGTCAAAACAGTGTAATATACCCATGATATTGCTATATTTTCTGGAGAAGTGATATTATGGTCACATAAAAACATAACAATCATGCCGTTTTCAATATTTTATTCTGAATAATTTAAGGTGAAATTTTTTGGGAATTTTAGGCATATTTTCACCTCAATTTAAGTATGGAGCTATAGGTCCATCACGGACAGTGTGGATGACGTTTATGTTTTCTAACGTACAGTCATTGTTCTGAGAAGACCTCTAGCGATCTTTGCGTCAATAACGTGTGTAGGACCCACGTGATCGGATCACTGACTCAACCAATCACTTTTTTTCACTTTGATCACTCAATTTCATCAATGGATAATTGCTAATGTCATACCAATCATTATTTGATCTCACATACCTTAGAATATATGCCAATGTATACATATACACAAAGAATATATATTAGGGGGTGCTTACCTTAATTCGTTGTGTAGGGGTGCTTAACTTAATTCTTTGTGTATTATATATATATATATTGTTGCGGATATGGGATTTGCATCCATCCATATCTGCTTGTAAATATTCCCCTATTTCCTCAATACTTCCCAACTATCCCCAATCCCCCATTCCCTAGTCCCATTTTCTGTAAACAACACTCTGTAGACCCGACCTCCCCATATTTCCCCAATTAAATGTCGTGCCCAGGTTCACCGCATCTCATGTAAGACAACTATAGGACATCTTGCTAGTTATTCTTAGTCTATGTCAGTTAAGGACTCGTTTCCATTAATTCTGACCCTTCGTTGCACCAGAATGTGATTGTATGGCACCGTTAGGAAGTTTAGGACCTCCCAATACCTCCCCGCAGCTCTTCCTCACAGTTCAACAACAACAACGACAACGAGCGCAGGGAGTGCGCGTCCTCACTCCGGCTTGGTTGGTAGGGGGTGTTGGGAGGGCACCAGGCCTTCCCAACGAGCCGCCATCGAACATGTGCTCGACGGGGTTACCAAATAGGGGCTCCCTGTCAGCTCCTCGTCAAGGGCGGAGCCCGGTAACCCCCGCACCCAATGGAAGCGGCGGACCGGCCCCAGTGGGGCGGAGCCAACCAGCCGAGGGCGTGTCACTCCCCGCTGAGCATGCGCAGGGAGAGGGAGGGTGACGTCAGATGCGCGCTGAGCTTGAAGCAAGAAAGACGTCCCCTCCGAGCGCTGTGAGACCTCCCCGCATCTTCTGGACCGTGCTTTATCCTGTCCCCGAGCCAAGGTGCACCTTGTGCTATCGACCTACCTGTCCCTTCCTGCCATCAATCCCTGTGTAAGTCCGCCTTGTTCCGTTTGTCTGTGGTCTGTCTGAGATAAGATAAGACGGTAATTAAGTGCCCATCTCTTCTGTGTCTTTACCTCACTGCCTTGTAATCTACCCCTTTTCTCCACCACTGTAATTATACCCTCCTCCGGAGGTCTTGAGAACTGTACCCCTTGCGTCGTTTCCTCTTTCCCAGTCGTCGTGTCCTTTCTATCATTGATTTGGCATAGCGCGATTTGGCCAACGTCTGGGTGAATCGGGTGAGTTGGGGAAGAATCGGGGGAACTGTTAGGTCGCGGCAATACCACCGCTCGGTAAATAACATCTTTAACCGCGTCCGTAACAATTGGTGTCTGGGAGTGAGATACGGACCCGAAGCGCGCTTAACGCGCTCAAAATTACAAGTCACCGAAATTTGATTTTGTTTTACAAAAAACCCGAATTTTGAAAGTCGCGCTATGGGAGATCAAGACGGCTGGGTTCCGGTAGAGGAGAGTGAGGCAGGGTCGATCCAGGACCAAATTGAGGGACATGAGGAGAGCGAAGCAGTGAGGGCGGCAGGTTCGCAAAATGGCGTCCTCGCGCACGAGGTTACGGGCGCGCAAAATGGCGCCTCGCACATGGCTACGGCGACCGCGCCCGCGACCGTAGCAGCGCCGCTGGTGGATTCGAACCTTTTTTTTGCCTGCAAATGAGGGCCCTTATGGGACAAATGGGAGACCAAATTGGAGGTTTGAAAAACAGTATAGAGGCTCAGAGTGAGCAAATGGGGGTAATGAGGGCTGATAGTGAGCGATTGGGGAGCGAAATGGGGAACCGGATGGATGCTCAGAGTGAGCAAATAAGGGCTCAGAGTGAGCAATTGGGGGTAATGGGGGGCAAAATGGGAGAAATGGGGGAACGGATAGAAGCTAAATTTGAGGGGTTAGACAATGGGATAAAAGGGGTGAAACATGGGTTAACGGGGGTAGAAAACAGAATGGCCGCTCAAGAGAATCAAATAGAAGGAGTGAAACATGGGTTAACGGGGGTAGAAAACAGAATGGCCGCTCAAGAGAATCAAATGGAAGGGATGAAAAAGGGGTTAGAGGGGTTAGAAAACAGTATGGAAGGCAAATTGAGGGACATGAGGGACCAAGCGGAAAGGGAAGTTAAACAAATGGGGCAGCAGATAGAGGGGGTCAGAATGGGGGTAGAAACTAAATTGGATGCTCACAGGGAGGAAATGGAGCAGATGAGGGTGGCATCTGGGCAGGAGATGCAAGTGATGGGAGAGGCGATCAGAAGAGGTGTGAGTGAGGAGGTCGGAGGAGTGCGCGAGGAGGTGAGGCACTGTAAGGAGCGCATGGAGGAGGTGAGAAAGGGGACTGTAAAATTGCAAGGTGGTATAGAGGAGTTGACGCTGGGAGTGGAACAGCTGACGGAGGGACAAAAAGAACTAACGGAGCAGGTTCAAAGGAACACTGCGGTATTAGGAGGGTTAAAAGCGACACAAAACGACATAAAAAATGACTTGATAGCGACACAGAGGCAATGTCAGATGGTACGTGAGGGACTGACAACGAGGTTGGATGAGGTGACAGAGGTAATGGAGACGAAGGTCCGGCAGGTGAGGACGCACATAGAAACGGTCAAGGTGGCCTTAGAGGACGAGCTTGAGGAGACGCACCGGGAAATAAAAGAGGTGAAGCAGAAATTAGAAGAAGTGGAAGAAGGGGTAAGCGAAATTAAGAAGCGACGGAGAGGGGATAAGAAATAGATAAAAGAGGAAGTAAAAGAATTGGTCCAAAGTCTGTGTTCGGATCGTGATGATGTGCTCATTAACCGGATGAGGGATTCGCAGGTGATGGAGGAGAAGCGAAGAGAAAGAGGACCCGGTGTAAGTGGTGACCAATATGGTCGTGCGTATGATGCACCAGGTGATTTAATAAGCTTGGGGGTCGAGATGGACCCGGGTGTTCGTGAGAGGCCGTTGGTGAAGTGTGCGACAGGTCTGGTGTGCGAAAAAGGAGGTGTGCGAGAAAGTCCGACTCTGGGGTGTGTGAGGAAAAAGTGCGCACCAAGGAGTGAGGGTGCTGTTGAGAGTGAGTCGGTCGTAGCGCGTGTGCGAGGGAGCACATGGAAGCGCGTAGTGAGGAGTGTTACAGAGGATGTAACGGAAGAATGCACGCCTGTGGTGAGTGTTACAGAGGATGTAATGGGAGAGGATGCGCGAGCAAGGTGTGTAACAGACGGGTGCATGGGGAAAGAGTGCGCTGTCAAAAGTAAGGAAGAGTGTACACCTGTGGTGAGTGTTACAGAGGGTGTAACGGGAGAGTGTGCGTGAGAAAGGTGTGTAACGGACGGGTGCATGAGGAAAGAGTGCGCTGTCGAGAGTAAGGGTGAGTGCACTGTCAAGAGTGGAGGTGAGAGTAGTAAGAGTGACACGGAGCGTGAGTTGGTTGTGACAGGTGAGAAAGGAAGCACACCTGGAATGGTAGAGCGTGTGTGGGAATGCACGCTGGAATTGGTAGTGAGGCACGTGGTTGGGTGTGCGAGTGAGAGCACACCTGTGATCGTCACAGAGGAGGTGACCGAGGAGGGGGCGCGAAGAGGTGTGTTGGTGAGGTGTGCGAGCGACGAATGTGTGCCAAGGTGTTCGGTGGTCAGGTGTGTGACCAAGTCTGTGAGTGGAATGAGTGTACCTGGGTGTGTAAGAGAAGGTGCAATGACCAAGAGCAGGGAAACGGCTGGATGTATGAGCAAGAAAGGGGTAGCGTATGCGTGTAAGCATGCAGGTGAGGCATCGACGGTAACCGGGTTAGCGGTTAGAGCGACTTATAGCCGAATCGGGCCCTCGGTGCGTGCCGGGCTTCGCGTGCCGCGAGAACCAGCGGGGATCCGAGCCACGGCGGGTTTGAAAGGACCGCCGTACGCGATCCACGCTGGGCCTCGCTTTGAACGGCCGCGTCCGTGCTCCACTAGGTGGAGCGGGCAGCCCGATAGGAAGGGTCATCATGGCGACCACTTTTTGTTGAGGCATTCCGGCAGGTCGAGATCGGGCCATGGGATGGCTCCGTG
Organism: Myxine glutinosa; assembly: GCF_964187855.1. Taxonomy (NCBI): domain Eukaryota; kingdom Metazoa; phylum Chordata; class Myxini; order Myxiniformes; family Myxinidae; genus Myxine; species Myxine glutinosa. The sequence goes on from NC_136267.1 coordinate 75,995,914, forward strand.
CCGAGATGGTGCGTGTGACCTCGGCCCGGGTAAACCTCCTTCCCTGCACCGAATGCGGGACGTATCCAGCCGCTGGCACCAAACAACCCACATTCATGGCTTGGCTGTACGAAGCCGAGCTTTAGAAGTGAATTGGCGCACCGAGAGGCATTAGTAAGTAGACTGTAATGACGAGGATAGTGTTTTGGCCCCGAAATTAGAAAAACAAAATTTGATGATTGGCAAAGGATTGGCAGTAATGATTGGCAGATGATGGGTAGTGATTGGCAAATTTTTGATTGGTTGAAATTTGATGTGCAAAATTAGTCATGGGAGATGCCCGATGTGGTGGGATGGCAACTCTGTCATCCCTCACAAATTGGGGCAAAGGAGCACTAGTTATGGGGTTTATGGCAGTGAAAAACTAGCCCGGGAGGGTTAGGATATAATGATAGGGATATAGAGATTGACATTAGGTAACGTTAAGGTTAGTTAGTGACTGATACCTGTAGTGGGGATGCAGGTAGATTAGTGTGGATGATAATGACGTGGGAGCGCAATAGTTAAAAGGGAAGACGGAGGAGCGCGAGTTTTAGAAGGGAGTAGACAGAGCAGATGATGCAGTGTGAATGGAAGTGCTGGTGAGCAGCTTCAAATGAGGCATCGGTGAGGCAATGCTCCGAGGTGTGTGTGAGTGTACAAGTGATGAATGAGAGAGCATTGCGGATGAGTGTCATGGTGAGTAGTGAGTGTTGTGGATCAGCGCGAATGCGCTTGGGGGAGAGAAGGGTGCAGGCGGCACCAAGTATGAGAGCACAGGTGTGCAAGTACAGGTGTGTGGAATATATGGAGCAGAGAATGAGTGGTGTGGAGAGAGTTGGAGTAAGTGGTACGGAGTGGTGTGCATGGTGCGAAGGTGTGGATGGGGGAAGAGTGGACCCCTTTTCACGAGTACCCGGGGAGGGTAGTTTAAAGAATAGTTAGAAGGTATAGGTAAATTGTGGTTGGATATTGGCATTTGTGGTGCGGTTGCAGAATGGTATTGTGGATGGGTGCATTGGTGTGGTGAAATTGGCTAGTCGTGTGGCCTGTTAGTATGAGTGTGAATGGTTGGGCACTCCGCCACTGTTAGATGTCGGCCAGGTGAGGCCGCAGGTGGGCTCTGGGAGCCGTTAGTGTCAGTGGGTGCCTGAGGATCCCGGGTGTGGATCGGGCAGCCCGTGCCAGAGAGGGCACTGAGGGGGTGAGAGTGCGAGAGGGCCTTCCCCAGTTAGTTAGGTTAGGGTGAGGAGCAGGTGAGCTCGGTAGGCAACAACAGTGGTGGAGGTGTGCAGGTGGGCGGACCAGCTGGGAGCGTCACACGACCCAGCCACCGAAATTGTGCGGGGGCACCGAGTGTTGAATCGGGGAGTGAGACCCAAATTGATGGTGTGCACCACAGATGGTCAATGGGATTTTGGTTCTTCGAACCACATAGAGTAATGAGGGCCAATGGTTTGGCAGGAGAAAGACCCCGGGTAATGTAAAGTTGTTAAAGTCATTTAGGAAATAGTTAGGATTGATGAACCTGTCGCACCATACGCAGCCATACCTGAGGTGATGATGATGACTCCACACCTGTGTTTTCTTTGTTTTGTGTTGCAGGAAATGAGAATTGCTGTTTGGATTTGTGAGACGCATCACGACGTGGATGAGACATTGGGGTGATTCCATCTCTCCCTCCTTAGGAGGGACTGATGATGAATTGGTGATGGCAGATTTTGATGTTGAGTTGGAGATGGCAGATTTTGATGAGAGTTGGAAATGGCAAATTTGATTGGTTAGGAGGGAGAGAAGACGAATTTGGTTTATGGGAGGAACGGGGAAGACAGTAGGGACGTTGTTGATGTGGAAAGTAGATGTTTATGGGTAGTGTTGTGTTTTGTGGATACAGTAAGGGGTAAGGGAGGGGCAATGTAGGTTACCTGGTGGGGGGGGGGGCGTACGGTAGGAACGTACCTGTCTCACCTGGTTCCCATGTGCCCCCAGTGTGCATTACCTTGTATTGCATGCACTTTTGCGCCCTTACCACCTTACTCACTTGTCTTCTTTTGTCTCCCACCTCCGAGGATCTGGCTTTGGGGCAGAGAGAGAGGAGAGAGAGGTGCTGGCTCCGCAGTTGTGGGCCTGTACTTCCGCTGCTTGCTGCCTGGATCGATACACCATATGGACCGCAATTTTTGTGGCCGCCCACAATGGACCGCAGTTCTTTTGCGGTCAAGTACCACCCGTGGATGGACCTGGGTCAACGTGGCACCTATGCCATACAGGTGAACCACTTTTAGTTGGCCCCCTGACGGCCACAATTAAGAAATGGACGCGGTTGGCGCCTTTCTTTATTTCTAAAGAAGCCAGAAGGCCAAGTGCACTCCATGAAGGCAAGACCAGCGGCAGAACATCGGCCGGCTGCGACACCACCGGTGACCATGGACACTTAATTGTGCATTTTTATGAACACTTTATTGGTGCACCGGATGGTGCTGACTGTGCGTAATGGGGTGGTGCTTTTGGTGCTTGGACGGGGTGCTCTGCACATTATTAAAGGCCGTAGGGCCACAGGGCACTCGTGGGTTGGTGTATCGATGCTGGCATGCGTGCTCTCCCTATGCATAACATCTGCATGTGTTCCTCAAAGAACAGGTCCTGGATCGTAGTGTAAATATCAGTGTTGTATAAATAATGCTCCCTACCGGCTGTATGTTTAGTTTCAGGATGCTTTCCGCGATTCGGTTATCCTGTGGGTGAGTTTCTGTTAGGAGAAGGGTGCAACGTCGCAGGGGGACATATTTACTCATTTGTGAACATATGTAAAACTGTCGCACTCAGGGTTGAGTTAATAGTAGAGGGAACTACATCTGAGTGCCACACTAAAGTAGGTAAAAATTTATCGGGTCGGGACGCCCCGAGGTAGAGAAGGGTGCAGTGTTGCGGATATGGGATTTGCATCCATCCATATCCGCTTGTAAATATTCCCCTATTTCCTCAATACTTCCCAACTATCCCCAATCCCCCATTCCCTAGTCCCATTTTCTGTAAACAACACTCTGTAGACCCGACCTCCCCCTATTTCCCCCATTAAATGTCGTGCCCAGGTTCACCGCATCTCATGTAAGACAACTATAGGACATCTTGCTAGTTATTCTTAGTCTATGTCAGTTAAGGACTCGTTTCCATTAATTCTGACCCTTCGTTGCACCAGAATGTGATTGTATGGCACCGTTAGGAAGTTTAGGACCTCCCAATACCTCCCCGCAGCTCTTCCTCACAGTTCAACAACAACAACGACAACGAGCGCAGGGAGTGCGCGTCCTCACTCCGGCTTGGTTGGTAGGGGGTGTTGGGAGGGCACCAGGCCTTCCCAACGAGCCGCCATCGAACATGTGCTTGACGGAGTTACCAAATAGGGGCTCCCTGTCAGCTCCTCGTCAAGGGCGGAGCCCGGTAACCCCCGCACCCAATGGAAGCGGCGGACCGGCCCCAACGGGGCGGAGCCAACCAGCCGAGGGCGTGTCACTCCCCGCTGAGCATGCGCAGGGAGAGGGAGGGTGACGTCAGATGCGCGCTCAGCTTGAAGCAAGAAAGACGTCCCCTCCAAGCGCTGTGAGACCTCCCCGCATCTTCTGGACCGTGCTTTATCCTGTCCCCGAGCCAAGGTGCACCTTGTGCTATCGACCTACCTGTCCCTTCCTGCCATCAATCCCTGTGTAAGGCCGCCTTGTTCCGTTTGTCTGTGGTCTGTCTGGGCTAAGATAAGACGGTAATTAAGTGCCCATCTCTTCTGTGTCCTTACCTCACTGCCTTGTAATCTACCCCTTTTCTCCACCACTGTAATTATACCCTCCTCCGGAGGTCTTGAGAACTGTACCCCTTGCGTCGTTTCCTCTTTCCCAGTCGTCGTGTCCTTTCTATCATTGATTTGGCATAGCGCGATTTGGCCAACGTCTGGGTGAATCGGGTGAGTTGGGGAAGAATCGGGGGAACTGTTAGGTCGCGGCAATACCACCGCTCGGTAAATAACATCTTTAACCGCGTCCGTAACAATATATATATATATATATATATATATATATATATATATATATATATATATATATATATATATATATATATATACATATATATATATATATATACATATATATACATATATATATACATATATATATATATATATACATATATATACATATATATACATATATATATATATATATATATATATATATATATATATATATATATATATATATATATTGTTACGGACCGCGGATAGGATGTTGTTTTGCCGAGCGGATGGCACCGCGGCCTAACGGCCCACGGATCCCCGTGGCACACGAAGCTGCCCGGCACGCACCGAGGGCCCGATTCGGCTATACGTCGCTCTAACCGCTAACCCGGTTAGCGTCGATGCTCCACTTGCATGCTAACACCCCGCAGCCCGTTCCTTGCTCATACATCCAGCTGTCTCCATGCTCTTTGTCATTGCACCTTCCCTGACACACCCAGGTACACTAATTCCACCTACAGACTTGGTCACACACCTGACCACCGCACACCTTTGCACACACTCGTCGTTCGCACACCTCACCAACACACCTCTTCGCGCCCCCTCCTCGGCCAACCACGTGCCTCACTACCAACTCCAGCGTGCATTCCCATACGCGCTCTACCATTCCAGGTGTGCATCCTTCCATTCCAGGTGTACATCCTCTCTCACCTGCCACAACCAACTCACGCTCCGTGTCACTCTCACTACTTTTACCACCACACTCGGTCGCGCACTCACCCTTACTTTTGACAGTGCACTCTTTCCTCATGCATCCGTCCGTTACACACCTTTCTCGCGCAGCCTCCTGTGCACACTCTTCCGTTACACCCTCCGTAACACTCACCACAGGTGTGCATGCCTCCGTTACATCCCCTGTAACACTCCCCACAACGCGCTTCCATGTGCCCCCCCCCGCACACGCGCTACGACCAACTCACTCTCGATAGCACACTCACTCCTCGGCGCGCACTTTTTCCTCACACACCCCAGAGTCGGACATTCTCGCACACCTCCTCCTTCGCACTCCGTACCTGTCACACACTTCACCAACGGCCTCTCACGAACACCCGGGTCTACATCAACCCCCAAGCCGACGGAAGCTCCCCTCACATCATATACATTTCCGAATATATCGCCACTCACCTTGGGACCTCGTCTCCGCACCTCCTCTGCCACCTGCAAACTCTTTATTTGGTTAGCAAGCACACCATCACGATTTGAGCACCGACCTTGTACATAATCCATCACCTCCTCCTTTATCTCCCTCTTAGTTTCCCTCCGTCTCTTCTTAATTTCACTCACCCCCTCTTCCACCTCCTCTAATTTTTTGCTTCACCTCTTTTATTTCCCGGTACGTCTCCTCAATTTCGGCCTCACCTCCCGGTCCTTTGTCTCCATTGCTTCTGTCACCTCGTCCAACCTCGTTGTCAGTCCCTCACGTACCATCTGACATTCCTGCTTTGTCGCTATCAATTCGTTCCTGATGTCTTTTTGTGTCGCCTTTAACCCTCCTAGTACCGCAGTGTTCTTTTCCACCTGCTCCACAAGTCCCTTTTGTCCCACCGTCAGCTGTTCTATTTCCTGCGTCAGATCTTCTATGCCCCCCTGTAACCTAGCCGTATTATTCCTCCCCTCCTTCTCCATACGCTTCTCACCTCGCCTTACCTCCTCGCGTACCCCCGAGACCTCCTCGCTTACACCTCATCCTATTTCCTCCTTCATTTCTCCCATCTCTTTTGTAGATGCCGCCCTCATCTGTCCCAATTCATTCCTCTGAGCATCCAATTTACCTTCTAACCCGATTTTCACCTCCTCTATCTGGTTCCCCATCCGTTTGATTTCCCGGGCGGATTGCTCCCCTATCTCCCGCAATTTGCCTTCCATCCTATCTTCTCGCCCTGTTAACCCATTCTTTACCTCTTTTATCCCGTTGTCTAACCCCTCAAATTTACTGTCCAACCCCTCCAATTTATTGTCAATATTGTTTAACCCGTCTCTTAATTGCTCACTAGTACTCCTCGCTTCGTCCCTCATTGCCCCAATTTGGTCTCCCAGCCCCCTGTTCTCTTCCATGAGGGCCCGCATTTGCAGCATGAATAGGCCCCAATCCATCGGCGGCGCTGCTACGGTCGCGGGCGCGGCGAAATTTGGTGCCGCTGTAACCAAGTGCGCGAGGGCGCCATTTTGCGCACCTGATACTCCTTCAACCACCTCCTCATTGCTCTCCTCTATTTCTTCCCTGTGGTCCTGGGTTACCCCTAACCCCTCTTCTAGCTCACCCACCTGCATCCGATCGCCTTGATTGTCCATGGCACGACTTCCAAATTTAAGATTTTAAATAAAACAAAATTTCTTTTTGGGCCACCCGTAATTTTGAGCGCGCTATTCGCGCTCCAGGTCCAAATCTCACTCCCAGGCACCAATTGTTATGGACCGCGGATAGGATGTTGTTTTGCCGAGCGGATGGCGCCGCGGCCCTAACAGTTACCCCGACTAACCCGATTCCTGAACGTTGGCCAAAATCGCGCCACAGATATTCAATAGGGAAAAGCCAAGGCGACACGGATGTGAAGAAGAAGAAGGAGACAAAAAAAAAGGTTTGAAATGCTACTAAATTTATTGCTACTATTTACACAATCAAAGAAACCAAGGAGAAGGAAGGATAATAAAATAAAATACAGAAGAAATCAGAGACACAGTGAAAATCGCTAGCTTATCTAAAGAGGCTTAATTAATACCCAGGGACAAGACAAACAGAACAAACTCACGTACACGAATGAGGAAATTGCAGGCAGGAATGACAGGAGGTGGGTGGCTGGAGGGGGAGGAAGGCACGGAGCTGGCTGAAGCTTGATCCCGCACGGGACGTCGGGCTGGACCTCGACGGCCGCCGATGCCACCGATCCTGTCGTGTGCGCGGGGTCACGAGTCGGAGCTGCTTGGTGGAGCCAAGCTGCTGGTGGGGGGTCTGGCGTGACGGGTTCTCTCTCCCTCTCTCACAAACTCCAGGACTCTTTCTCTCTTTGCTTCGCTTCGCCCCTTCTCTTCTCTCTCTTTCTTAGTCCAACCCAGTCCAACAACTTCCTCTCTTGCTTGGTCCAACTCTTAGTCCCACTCAGTCCAACTCTTAGTCCAACAACAACTTCTCTTGCTTGGCCCAACTCTTAGTCCAACAACTTCCTCTCTTGCTTCGTCCAACTCTTAGTCCAACTCAGTCCTCTCTTGCTTAGTCCAACAACAACTTCTCACTTGCTTTTGCGCACGCTCTATATAGCGCCTCAGGCGATCAAGCCGCTGGTGTCCAGGACACGCCCATCGGTCAGCTCGCCTCGGCCCTGATTGGTCGGCACGGCCCTCTGGCTCCGCCCTTGATGACGATGGGCGGGCACGCCCAGGAGTCGGCAGCTCCTCCCCATTCTTCTCCAAGCCGACCTCGTGGCGAATGGAGTCGCGGAGGGAACAGTTGGCAATTGTTGGAAGGGGAATGTGAATGAAAGGGGATCTACTCTTATTTCACTTGGTGCAATGGAGTATTTAAATTAATGGAAGACAAATCCTTAGCCTAATACACATAATAAGGATATAACTACTGAACAGGGATATATGGTGTCCTTCGTGTATGCTTTATGGAATTAACTACGGGAACGCCCTGTGATTTTTATACAACAACAATTTCAGGAAGGAGGGTGACATTTTACAACTATTCACTACACAACAATAAAAAAAACAACATTCTCATATCCACAATATATATATATATATATATATATATATATATATATATATATATATATATACATATATATATATATATACTGTATATATATATATATATATACAATATATATATATATATATATATATATATATATATATATATATATATATATATATATCTATATATACATATATATATATATATATATATATATATATATATATATCTACGGTTTTGTGATTTGCACATATTGGTCATTAAAGGTTAAAGGGTTGCCCCCCATAGTTAGTCCACGAGCAACACGTAGGCCACCTCAGAGTATTAGTTATGTCATAGTATGTGTAAGTATAGGCCATTTCCCCTTGTAATATCTGCGTTGTGTAAAGACACGAGTTTCGGTCCTTTCATTTTGCGTCCACCCTCCAATTCCACCTCTATGGGCATAATTGATCCCGCGCCCCATTTGGCTGACCCCCTCAGTTTGTTACGCTTTGGCTGCCAGCAGCATTCGCTGCCCTTTGTTCGCTCACTAATCGAGTAACACGAGTTCAGCCTAAGGGGGAGGAGCGCGGGGTCGGGGTGTGGCGGCGTCAAGGCAGCGCGTCAGAGGCGATGACGGTAAGGGCCACCAGCCAACCAGGGCTCTAAGGGCATGGCGTGATAGGGCATGGTAAGGCACGTCTGGTAAGTGCTAGAAGGTTCGCGGGGCATGCATATAAAAGCCTTGGCACAAAGCCCTTGAACAGGACTGAAGCGAAGGACTCGTTGGGAGTGGTGAACAGGACTTACCAGGGCTTGAGAGAACGAACAGAGAGCACGAGAGAGAACGAGGAGGACTGACCAGCTTACTTGCACACAAGAGGATTGTGAAGAACGTGTTTCGCAGCACTCAGTTTGGGAGGCATTGCGCTATATCTCAGTATTATGTACGCGTCGAAGGAAAGGCAGCCAGACGCGCCGGTGGCGAATATCGCTTATTCAGCCACGCGAGTGAACTCGGCAATAGCCGCCAGTGTTAACCGCGAACCGCCAGAGCCCAGACCCTACCGTTCGCCCTGTATTATCCCGTGTGCGCCAAACGACACGCGGATAGCTCCTGCCGCCTCTACTTACCATCTGCCCGGGACGAACCGGAGGCCAGAGGGAGCTGCACGAGAGCCATCCCTGGACGTGGTGAACATCATCCTGCAGCTGCAAACCATATGTGAGTGTGTCTGTGTGTGAGACGGGCCCGTTTGTCCTGGGGATTAAGGTAAGAATGTTTTTAAGGCTGCACTGTTTCCTCTTTTCTGGAATCATTGTAAATAGTGTGAATAAATTCTGTTCTTCCTTCCTTCCCAATTCGACCGCTTCTGTGATTTCTCCATTGGCTAAGCGTGGTACGAGTAAGATCGCTAGAACCGGGTTCACCATATAAATGGCACGGATCACGTGTACGCACCGCTCAGCGTCTCAGCACGCGTGATTCGTGCGGGCTTATTTCCTCGTTTCTGGGCAGCGCGAGTAATTAGGTAATAGTGATTCTAGTCCTACGACCCTATTTCGCGCTGTCCGGGAAGGACGTCATAGGTCCCGGGTCCCGTCGGCCAGTCAAAGACAAGGGGACTAATCCCCCCTTGGTAAGGGGAGAAGGCCGGCGGCGAAATCCGCAACAATTGGTGTCAGGAGTGGTATTTGGATCCCAAACCAAATTTTTTTGGACAACTTTGGCCAAAATTACGAGCGACCAAAATTTAGTATAACATCCAAATTAAATTCGTGCCATGGCTAGCCAAGACGGTCGGATGTTGGTGGGGGTAGAGGAGGAGATAGATGAGGAGTTAGAATCGATGACCCAGGACCCCCGGGAAGAATTGGGAGAAATAGAGGAGGACAGTGACGAGGGGCCGGCAGCGGGGGAAGAAAATGGCGGCACCTCGCACGTGGCCGCGGCAGCCGAGCCCGCTGTGCGACCCGGGTGCAACATTGAATTGTACCTAATTCAACTAATGGCAAAAATAGACACCCAAAAGGACGAGGTGAAAGCTCAGGGTGAGCGATTGGAAAGCTAATTGGATGCCCAGAGCGACAAATCCACCCGGTAATTGAAAGCATTGGGGGGAAAATCCACCCGGGAAATAAAAAAAATGGGTGATCAATTGGAAGAGGTGAAAAACTGGCTGGAAAGCAAAATGGACAGCCGAGGGGAGTTAATTAAAAAAATGGGGGAGGACATAAGGCGCAGGTCGAGCGGGAAAGTCGCATTGGTACGCGACGAGGTAACGCGATTTGAGGAACGCGTGGAAAGCGAGGTAGAGCAGAGCGCGGCTAAGTTGACCAGGGTAGAAATCGCGACACGGGGTATGGAAAAGCCGACGGCCGCCGAATTGGAAAAAAGTTATTTTATGTGCGCCGGCAGTCATTGGGCTAGAAAAAGAAAAAGAAATTATAATGGAAATTTGGGACGAAGAGACGGCAGAAGCAGGAATTAAATCGAAGAAAGAAATGGAATATGTGCAAAGTCTGTGTTCGCATTGTGATGTTGTGCTGCCTAATCCCAATAAAGGTTTGCAGGTGCGGTTGCAGGAGAATAGAATCCAGAAGGTGAGTAGGAGCGTGTATGGCGCGAAAATGTTTGGCACGAAAGTGTTTGGCGGGAAAACATTTTTGGCGCGCTTGGGATCCCGACGAAACCCGGGCGCTCCTGGAAGGTCCGTGGTGAGGTGTACGAGGGTGAATGGCACGCGTGTGCGAACGGCACCGGAGCGCGAGTGTGTAACGGGAGAGTGTGTTACAGAGAGTGAGAGCGAGTGCACAACGGAGTGTATGTGGCAAGAGTGTGAAACAGAGTTTGATACAGAGTGTGCGATGGCTGAAGAGAGTGTGCGAAAATGCACACCGTAGCGTGTTGTAGAGCGTGTGCAGGGGTGTACACCAGAGCGTGTGATTGGGTGTGCAACAGGAGATTGCACACCCGTGGGTAAGTGTGCGCTGATTGGGGGTGTGCAGGAGTGCACACCCATGGGTGTTACAGAGGATGTAACGAGAGAGAGTGAACGAGATGAGTGCGTGGAAGAGAAGTGTTAACGGAGTGTGCGAGTGGTATGAGTGTGCCAGGGTGTGCATGAGGATGTGTAATAGGGGAGTGTGCGAACGGCGTGAGTGCACCTGAGTGGTGTGTACCTGAGTGTGCAAGAGAAGGGAATGCACGAGAGTGTGCAACAACCGAATGCAGGGAGTATATGAGAGGCGCTGGAGCACCTCGATGTGTGAGAGTGGAACGGGTCGCGTGTGGGTGTGAGAATGCGACTCGGGCATCGACGCAGACCGGGGGAGCGCTTAGGCCGACGTATAGCCGATGCGAGCCCTTGGTGGGTCGGGTGCTTTGTGTGCAGTGGGGAACGGCGGGGATCGTTGCCGCGGCAGCGTGCACGATTCATGCCGGGCCCCGCCCTGTATGGTCGGTGCCGCGTCTTGGCGGGAAAGGTGATCGGCACGGTTCGAGGGGGGGGGGGGGTAGGAGAGGTCGGAGCTTCGCCCCCTGGCAGATGCGGTGCTCCGACCAGGGGAGGTTGGGCCATCGTGCCGGAGATCGAAAGGCTCCACGCAGAGATGGCGCCTAGAACCTCGGCCCAAGCATGCCTCCTCCCCTGAATCGAAAATCCCGGACGGACCCAACCAACAGGAGACAAACCACCCGCATGCATTGCTCGGCTTTGTGAAGCCGTGCTTGGATGGGTGCATGAGTCTGTGGAAATGGCTGGGCGTGTGGGCTTTTTTGGTGCGTATGGTTATTGGGGCACTCCGCCACTGATAGTCTGTCGGCCAGGTGAGGCCGCAGGTAGGCTCTGGGAGCCAGTCAGTTAGAGTTCAGAGTAGTGTTCAGTGGGGCCCGTGGATCCAGGAGAAGGACCCGGGTAGCCCAATGCCAGAGAGGGCATCAGAGGGGTGATTTGTATCTTGGTGTATTGGTGCATTGCATTGTTGTTTCTCTCCTCGAAAATTTCTTTCCACAAAAGAACAGGTCCTGGGTTATAGAGATGTAAATTAGTTTAGTCTTGTAAATAACATGCTCCCACCCAGCTTTATGTTTAGTTTGAGAATTCATTCCGCAATTCGGTTAGCTGTGGGTGTGAGTCTGTTAGTTAGTACACAACGCAGTAGGTGGGACATATCTAGTGTTGTAAAACTGTCACACACAGGGTGTTAGATTAAATGTAGAGGGAAATCACATCTAAGTGTCACACGTAATTTAAAGAGTAGTCCTGACCCTTTCTCAAAACCGGTCGTTCTCACCTGTGTGGGTTCGGCTCGGGGACGAGCCTGGCGAAGGAGGGGGGCAGTGCTACGGTTTTGAGATTGGCACATATTGGTCATTAAAGGTTAAAGTGTTGCCCCCCATAGTTAGTCCACGAGCAAAACTTAGGCCACCTTAGAGTATTAGTTACGTCATAGTATGTGTAAGTATAGGCCATTTCCCCTAGTAATATCTGCGTTGTGTAAAGACATGAGTTTAGGTCCTTTCATTTTGCATCCACCCTCCAATTCCACCTGTATGGGCATAATTGATCCCGCGCCCCATTTGGCTGACCCCCAAAGTTTGTTATGCTTTGGCTGCCAGCAGCATTCGCTGCCATTTGTTCGCTCACCAGTCGAGTAACACGAGGTAGGCCTAAGGGGGAGGAGCGCGGGGTCGGGGTGGGGCGGCGTCAAGGCAGCGCGTCAGAGGCGATGACGGTAAGGGCCACCAGCCAACCAGGGATCTAAGGGCATTTTGTGATAGGGCGTGGTAAGGCGCGTCTGGTAAGTGCTAGAAGGTTCGCGGGGCATGCGTATAAAAGTCTTGGCACAAAGCCCTTGAACAGGACTGAAGCGAAGGACTCATTGGGAGTGGTGAACAGGACCTACCAGGGCTTGAGAGAACAAACAGAGAGCACGAGAGAGAACGAGGAGGACTGACCAGCTTACTTGCACGCGAGAGGATTGTGAAGAACGTGATTCACAGCGCTCGCTTTGGGAGGCATTGCGCTATATCTCAGTATTTAAAGGTGGGCGCGATTCGGAAAATTTTAAGTCCGCTTACCGCTTATCCGCTCCGCCAGCCCGTGTAGTCCGATTCGCTTATCCGCTTCAGCGGCCGAAAATCTTAGTCCGCTTACCGCTTATCCGCTTCGATTCGATTTTTTTAAAGCGCTTCGACGTTTTTAAAGCGATTTTTGACGTTTCTAAATGGAATTTAATGCTTTGTAAGCCTAAATAGCCATTTCTAACGACTACAAAGACAAACAAAGCTTTTAAGATCAAAAATATACATTTTTATTTAAATAAAATTTATTCAAAATTTATTGAAATAAAGTTTTCCACTCGACTCGACTCTACTCTACAGTTAATTTAAATATAATTTTAATATATGCAAGTTACATTAAAGAAAAATCAATTTGCCCGTCCTTTCTTTGACAAGAGAGTCTACTAGTCAACAGACTAGCAGTCTGTTGACTAGTCCTCGTCTTCCTCCTCCACCTCGTGGGCCTTCTTGAGGATTTGGAGATTTGGAGGTTGAGGTTAATTAAAATATAAAATTACCTACCTATAGTAAAGGTCGAGACACTTCTTCTGGCTGAACTTATCCTTGAAGGTCTCCTCGATGCTGGCCTGCCTCCTGGCGCCGGCCATGTCCTGGAAGGACTTGTGGCGGCCGCGTCTGCTGCCGCCGTCGAGGGCCTCCTTGAGGTCGTTGTGCTGGGCATCGTGGTACCTCTGGTAGTGCACCTTCAAGTTTGAACTTGATCCGGGCTGGGCTTTGAGTGTCTTTGAGCACTTGGTGCACGTGGCCTTGCTGTCCACGACCTTGAAGAAGGGGGCGATGTGCCTCCACTTCTGGCTGAGGCTGGAATTGTCTGTGTCCATTGTCACGTTGAGATCAGCCGACTCGATTGAGTCCAGCGACATCCTGCTCTCGCTGCGCGCGAGCTGAGGGTCAGGGCACAGATCTCCTGACTGTCCTCCACGTCCCCCATCATGTTGACCGCCGGGTTGTGGATGTCGCTGTGCTGGGACTGCTGGTTTGCGTCGCTCGTGTGCCTGTCCCTGGCACTGCCGCTGGGCTGGAGAGTCAGAAATCTCTCCATCTTGACGTTATTGCCGCTCTAGCGTCCAATAAAATATTCAGGTTTCACTTATTATTCACTTAAATAAATATTCACAATTCTAGAGTAACGGCTCAGGCTAACAGCTGATTTGGCGAATCGCGATGCGCTTTAATTTTTCGGTAGTCCGCTTACGCTTATCCGCTTCGGTTTCCGGGGGTTGTTCCGATTCGCTTATCCGCTTCGAAAACGTTAGTCCGCTGCAGCGGATAAGCGGATAAGCGGATAAGCGGACTTTCGAAGGGGACCGCCCACCTTTGTCAGTATTACGTATGCGCCGAAGGAAAGGCAGCCAGACGCGCCGGTGGCGAATATCGCTTATTCAGCCACGCGAGTGAACGCGGCAATAGCCGACAGTGTTAACCGGGAACCGCCAGAGCCCAGACCCTACCGTTCGCCCCGTATTATCCCGTGTGCGCCAAACGACATGCGGATAGCTCCTGCCGCCTCTACTTACCATCTGCCCAGGACGAACCGGAGGCCGGAGGGAGCTGCACAAGAGCCATCCCTGGACGTGGTGAACATCATCCTGCAACTGCAAACCCCGTGTGAGTGTGTCTGGGTGTGAGAGGGGCCCGTTTGTCCTGGGGATTAAGTTAAGACTGTTTTTAAGGCTGCACTGTGTCCTCTTTTCTGGAATCATTGTAAATAGTGTGAATAAATTCTGTTCTTGCTTTCTTCCCAATTCGACCGCTTCTGTGATTTCTCCATTGGCTAAGCGTGGTACGAGTAAGATCGCTAGAACCGGGTTCACCATATAAACGGCACGGATCGCGTGTACGCACCGCTCGGCATCTCAGCACGCATGATTCGTGCGGGGCTTATTTCCTCGTTTCTGGGCAGCGCGAGTAATTAGGTAATAGTGATTCTAGTCCTACCCTATTTCGCGCTGTCCGGGAAAGACGTCATAGGTCCCGGGTCCTGTCGGCCAGTCAAAGACAAGGGGACTAATCCCCCCTTGGTAAGGGGAGAAGGCCGGCGGTGAGATCCGCAACAATATATATATATATATATATATATATATATATATATATATATATATATATATATATATATATATATATGTATGTATGTGTGGTGAAAATGTACCAAAGTTGAACCCAGGTGTGGTGCTCACTTAAACCGCTAGGCGGCGTCTATAAGACCTCGGACGTCCGCGACTCGAGGCCACTCCTGCGACATTATACAACTAGAACGGGCACTCGGTAGAGCGCATACCTTCGCCGCAGCTACTGTTCTGTACTTGGTAAAAATACGATTTTGACCTTTTCGTGACCTTGACCTTGACCTTTGACCCGATTGCTCCCAAAATCTAATCAAATGTGTCCCGTATAATAACCAATCATCCCACCAAATTTCATGCAATTCGGTTGAATACTTTTTGAGTTATGCGAATAACATACACACACACACACAGACATATAAATAAATACACAGCGATCAAAACATAACCTTCCGCTTTTGCGAAGGTAATGACATGTAGAATTGAATGGTACGTACCCACTTATATTCTAGGCTTGCTTGCATTGACTGATATATTCAATCTTTCTCATATGATGCCGAGATCCTGATATATATATTGCATGATGTATTTTACAGGATGATGTAAAGATCTGATTGACATTAAACCTACATATGGGACAAGTTGTGGACTTGGTTGATTTTCACAACACTTAATGTCAATCATGATCTGCGGAAATGGCGGGACACGAGTCTGGCGATGGCCGGATGAACGCAGATCTCAGACGAGCGTTTCCCGACATTCTCCACGCTCCTGCGAGGCCCACCTCGGAGAAGAATGACCAGCGGAGGACCCGTCGAGCTAGCTCCAGCCACGGAGCTCCGACTACTCTCGCTGCCGGCCTGCCTCGAAGGGACCGGATGCGTTGGGACCTCGCAAGCATTTTGTGGAACCGCGTCGTCAAAGCGCGAACGCCGGAGCAGGCGTGACAGACTCCGGCAAGACGCCTGGAGAACGATGCTACTGGGCAATGTCTTGCGGCCGAAACCCCGTCGGAACGACGGACCCGCTTGGAGCCGAAGGTACGAGTCTAGCCTCGGTTGCTCGAAACGCTAACGGCTCCGTCCGAGCGAATCATCCTAGATTTGCGTGCCTCGGCCCGAGATGTGATTCCCACGCGAGTGTTCACGACTCCCATGCCATGTCTGCCATGCATCACACGGCCGGCCTACCCGACCAATCGCTGCTCTGTGGAATCACCTCCTACGCGAAGCCGCACACTGCGCCCATCGCGGGCACAACCCGACCGATCGCTGCTCGGTGGAATCACCTCCTATGTGCGAATCGCGCGCTGCGCCCATCGTGGGCACAACCCGACCAATCGCTGCTTGGTGGAATCACCTCCTACGCGCGAATCGCGCGCTGCGCCCATCGCAGGCACAACCCAACCAATCGCTGCTCGGTGGAATCACCTCCTACGCGCGAATCGCGCACTGCACCCATCGCGGGCACTACTCTGAGGGGCCGGCGATTCTGATCGCTGCTCGTCGGAATCACCTCCTACATGCGAATCGTATGCGATTCCCCTCACAGGCCGTACCCTGCGAGGCCGGCGGCCCCGATTGCTGCTGGTCGGAATCCCACCTACGTGTGGCTACTCAACGAGGCCGGCGAACTCGGCTGCCCGGAATCGCCTCAATGCATGAAGCTCGCTTGGCAAGAGGCTCGCTTGGCACCATTCGAGGACTCGCCGCAGCACGGATGAGTTTCTAAGGAAGTCGAGCGGGACCTTCATAGACTTTCACAGCACTCGGGCATGATCATATACCATAGCGCGATGTATTCTATATGTCTAACTCCGGACAAACACGGCCCGAAAGCTATCGAACGAGACGCTACTTCAGGACATGATATGTATTCGATCCTTTGGCCCGAAAGCTATCAAACGAGACGCTACTTCAGGACGTGATATGTATAACACGGCCCGAAAGCTATCAAACGAGACGCTACTTCAGGACGTGATATGTATAACACGGTCCGAAGGCTATCAAACGAGATGCTACTTCAGGACGTGCAGTTTATCGCTGCCAAGCGTGCTCGCCCTCTCGACTCGGCGTGCCGCTCTGGTTCAACGGGCCGAGCTCGACTTTCGGTTTTCCCTCGAACGCAGTGCGCCCTAGATAATACAATCCACTCGTCGGCCGGGTTCGTATTCAGTACACCAATCTCGAGCCCGCTCGAATGCTGGTGCCCGATGGATGCGAGACTATAGATTTTGGTGTGCCACTTTACTCCGTCTGGGGATACCGCTCAGCTGGAACTCCACTCCAGGAATCCGAGGACGGGGCGAATCGCCGTCAAACCCGCCCGCACGCGCCCGAACCAATTGATGACATCATCGACTAATCACGCGTTTGCCCTACAGCGCCATTAACGTAATTGCCTGCTTCACGCGCTTGCGTCATCAGAGTACGTCTACCTGAGTTCGTCTACCTTGGTACCTCTACAGATAGCGGAAATACTCAACCTGACCGCCCCAGCACAAAAGTGCGTGTCATAACGTGGCGGCCTTCAAGGGCGACTAGCCAACATCGAGGACTTATGCCGTTAATCGATAAGGGGGCATTTGGGAGTACACGGTGACCCCATGAGATAGTAACATTGAGCGTTGCGCCCGACTCCCTTGTCTCCTGAGCAAGCCACGAGGGCACCGACCGCCTGTTCGCCCTTGACTCTGGGCTTGTTGCTTCTAGGGCAGGGCTCTTGGCTCGCCTCCATGACACATTTCGAGACTGCGAGACGCCTCGCCCGGCCGCTGCCTGATTTCATTTCCCTCTGACCCAGACTGTGAAGGTCGCTCGACTTCGGTACGCGGCGCGCGGCTGCTATCTCAAAATAAAAGGGGGGGGGGTGAGATGATGGACAATCCATCCGTTAGATGATGGCCAATCCATCCGATGGACAATCCATCCGGGACATCCATCCGGGACATTCTCTCGATTTGTCAATGGGACAATCCATCCATCCGGGACATCCTCTCGGTATGTCATCGTCAGTAGGACGATGGGACAATCCATCCATCCGGGACATCCTCTCGGTATGTCAATAGGACGATGGGACAATCCATCCATCCAGGACATCCTCTCGGTATGTCGATTGGACGGTCCATGGATGGTCAATCCATCAGCGACGTTCTCTCGGTAGCCGGTGGACATCCTCTCGGTATGTCAATAGGATGCTCCATGGATGGACTATCCATCCGGGACATTCTCTCGGTAGCCGGTATAGCCGATCTTCTTCGATCCTCCGAGCGCTGTACTGCTGGACGGGATTGCCATATGCATCGCGGAGGTTCTGCGCGCTTCGCTGGGGAGGCGCCTTTCGGTCGTTTTGTGCGTCGTCGGTTTCGGTCGTTTTGTGCGTCGTTGTACTCTGCCATACTCGGTTGCGATTCCCATGCCGACTGCAGTTTGCCGGTCGTTCAGGCAGCCTTCGGAGGGCGCTCGTGGCAGACATATATTTGCCGGAGCTTGTCATTCGTACGCGCTGCCATCAGAGGGCGCTCGGGTCTCGTGAGAGGGATCGCTGCCAACGGTA
>NC_136267.1:76019380-76151880 GCF_964187855.1 Myxine glutinosa
TTCTTGCTGCGACAGACAATCAGTGACATGGTTCTTTTAACAAATAAATCACCAAAGTGTAAAAGAAACTCACTAGATTGATATACTGGGTTAAGAAAGTAAACCCAAGTCAAGAAAAAATAAATATTCCATATTAAATGCCAAGTCTGTATATATATATATACAGTTACAGTTCACTTCTGTATACAGTCTGTATATATACCACTTCTGGCTCTTCTTCACTGGCTTGGTTGCTGCACGTTTGTAGTTTGCACATGTCTGTGCACTTCAGGCCATTGCTGAGGCAGTTACATGCTGGTAGTTCGTTTGCATGACCGCACACATTTGCAGGAGAGCAGCTGCAGCACAGCATCTGGTGCAGGCGAGCCATGCATCCACTCAACAGCCAGCTTCCCATCCTCATCAGTTGTCCAACCACAGTCCTTTGGGCTTGGAACATAGGGCTGGCTCTGCAGACATCTCCTCCAGATGGCAGCTTGATAGTTTGCACGGCGAACATGCATGAATAGACAGTCCTCACAAGGAGGGAGTTGCCTTGACTCAACTTCTCCACGTCTGGCACAGAACAGTTGGTATCGAAGCTTGTTGACTTCAGATGTGCGGCTAGAAGGCATGTACATATGGCAGGTGATCTCCTGTAGCTTCTGGAACAGTTCTGCAGATACTTCCCATGAACGTCCAAGTTCCATGAAAGCTTCCTGGTAGGTCTTGTCAGACTTCACCTGCTTCAAAGTCGTCATCTTCCCACGGCCAGCGAATGCACTGACTGTATCACAGCCCGTGAAGGCATGCATACCAATCAAGGCATCACAGACAGTACCTCCCAGTGCATGGCTTAGCTTGGTGATGTCCAGGAACCTTGTCCGGTTCTTTGTTCCACATTTCTGGTACATGGGACATTGGATGTTGCTGCTGACCCCCAGGCAGATAACCAAGACGTCTGTATCCTCAGCAGTGATGACAACAGACTTGTAGCCAGATTCTGCTGCATGAAGAGCATGGAGTAGTAGGCGAGTATCAGCTTCTTCCTGTGAGGATTTTAGCTCTGTGGCCTCTTCCCATTGTTCTTTGGTGATCTTGAAGCAAAGCTGCTCACAGGTAACATAGAGTACCTTGTCCTCGAGTTTCTCTCTCTGTCTTGGCCCCTTCCATTCCTCTACCAGAAACTTGATCAGGCTTGTTTTGTTCGAAGGACTCCTGAGCAGTTTCCTCCATTGCTGGATGTTGTGCCCAGGTACCAGCTGGAAAGGCTGTCTGGATAGAGGAGAATCTTTCCTTTCTCATCAGAGACAAAGTGGAGTGATCTTCCCAGCTCACTTTCCAGCTTATGACGAAAATGTTTCTTCGTTGAGGGTTTCATTTGGGTGATGCCATGTGCGTTCATGGATCTCTCTAGCCAACCTGTGAGGTCTGTCATAGGCAGTATTTCAGGATTGGGAAAGAATTCATTCCTGATATACAAGAAGAGTTCCTCGTAGGCTTGTCTCACTGCTTCCTCATACTCTGCATCCTCTCTTTGTTCATTCTCCTCACCTGCACCAGAGTTGGCAGAAGACTCGTCTTTTGTGTACAGTTTGTAGCATGACTTGTGGTAATGTCCCTCTGCAGCAACAAGGTCTCTGCTCAGTAAGGCAAGGATTCTTGGATCCAGTTTTTTGGTTGCTGCGTTGCGAACCCTGGCATCTGCACGTAACTCAACACACTGGATGAGGGGTTCCCTTGTATTGTGTCCTTTTAGGTATCTGCTCGACTTGTTGCAGAAAATGCAGATTTTATCATACACTCTTGATGTACCTGGCGCATCCCTAGCTGATCTTCTTGAACTGACCTCTCCAGGTTCATCTTTGGGGTCTTTGGAAAGGAGATCGTCAAGAGACTTCTTCATGGTGAAAATGCTACCGCATTTGCGATGATACTGCAATTGTGGTATTTGTCCTTCTTCAATGCCTTTGGCTATATCCAGAAAGTTGCATGCTGTCTGATCTCTGCAGCCCTGAGCAAAGTGTTCCATGAGTCCAGATCTTGTGGTGACACCAGGGAGTCGGAGTCTTCATTAGAGCAATGAATGATACAGTCAGTGCATGCTCGCTTCCTTGGCAGGGTGGCACCTTCATCTCTACTTGGTGGATCCATCATGTACACCTCAGGACGTCAGCACACTACAGTAGACACCTGCAATGTACAAGCAGCAATCCGTGTTCCAGCAATCCAATGCATTCTTTGTTCTGACAGTACCATTGAAAGCAAAACAAAATCTTATCTAAGATCTGCCACATCTTGACCTCACTGGTAAGTTAATCCTAGAAATGGAAAGGATATTACCATAGTTAACTGATCTTAACTAATCAAACTTAATTAACCTTAATTAGAACTGCAAAAGATAACTTACATAGCCAGATATCTCACCAGTTCCATCAAAAGAGCTGAAAAAAAAGCTTACATCTATCCGCAATTAACTCTTCCTAGAAAAAAAGCTGAACGTGAGTACACAATTATCCAATAAGAAAGTACAGACAAATAGGAAATGCATTTATTTTGCTCTGATGTTTAATAATTACAATATAGTAGCATTTATCACATGGTTTTAGTTCTGTATTGACTGAAATTAGATGTGATCTTTGCATACCGCAAGATTTAAATGAATTACGCAATGCCGCTATTGGGTGAATTTGAAGTTTATACAAAAAACTGACAAAGCTGCCAGTGTGGAAAGGCTATCACATCTTAATGTACTTATATTGACCCAATAAACATTTTAGTACCACTTAGGTTTGGTCACCCCAGGTGGTACCGATATCTGGCCTGGCCCATGGACTAACAGATGGAATTTTGTGAATGGGCATTAATCAAATTGAACGATGACGCAAACTTCTCATCTGGGATCTTGTTTACCGATGAAGCCAATTTTTACGTCAATGGAGAGGTTAATCGGCAAAACTTACGTTATTGGAGTAATTTCATAAAAGTGTTTATTTTCCCTATGTATGGTTACTTTTGGCCCACCCTGTATATATATACATACACAGTATATTGTGTGCAATATATACTGTAATATATTGTGTATATACAGTATATATTGTTACGGATTCGGGGGTCGGCGCTCCCCTTACCAAGGGGGGGTTAATCCCCTTGTCCTTTAAGCTGGCCGTTCCCCCAACCCTAGAAGTTATAACGCTCCTTCCAGTCGGGAGTAGCCAGGGTGATTGGTCAATGAGGTCCCAAATACGTGAGTGCCACCCCTGGCCGTGAAGCAGGGAGATAACTCCTGCTCGGACCGCGGATATGATGGTAATTGCCGAGCAGTTTAGCAGTCCGCAGCCCGAGCCATTAACAAAAGGACTAAACCCGATCCTGAGCGATTGGCCAAATTGTGCCACCGGTACTCAATGGAGAAAAGATGAAAGCGATCGAATAAGAGGAAACCAAAAGGTAAGAAAGAACAAATATGATTTATTACTACTACGTATTAGTATAATAAAAGAGGAAACAAAAGAAGTGCATGTACAAGAAGAAGAGCAAAAGGACACAGGGCAAGCTTATACACTCTTAATTAACACGCCCAGGACAACACAAACAGACTTACATGAAAGGGGAATAGCAGGAAGGAAGGTCCAAGCAGATGGGCCAGCGTTGGCTCCGGCCCCGGGTCACGCTCCACTCCGGTCCATGCTCCGGTTCCGCGGCGAAACCCGGCAGGCAGCATGGTTGGTATTGTCGCGGTATTGTCGACGCGAGCGGACCTTACATGCGGGGGGTTCATATATCGGGGAGGAATCGTGTCTCTGACGCTCACTCCTGTCTCGTCTCTCTCTCTGGCTCGTCTTCGACTCACCGACTCTCCCCCGCAACTTCTTGTCTGCAGACCGGCTCTCTCACTCTCTCTTGCTCAACTCTGTAAGTAGTCCCACGCGAGCGCTTATATCACGCGCTCGCGTATCAAGCCGCGGGCTTTTAGGACACACCCACCGGTAAGCTCGCCTCGGCCCTGGTTGGTCGCGAGGGCTCACCGACTCCACCCTTAACAGGGCTCCGCCTCACTCCGACAACTCCTCCCCCTTTTTCTCCGCTCTGACCGCATGGTGAATGGCGTCTTGAGCCAGGCAGCGAACGCTACTGGCAAGCAAGGGAACACAATTTGGAGGGAGGCAAGCCGCAAAATGAACGGGATTGAACAAGGGGCCTCGGTTATTTGATTAATGCAACGCAGTCAAACTATTGGAAACAGAGCCTTACCTGAAACACATACTAATGAAATAACTGAAGAAGTTCCTATGGTGTCCTACGTGTTGCATTATGGACTACTAGGGTGCGACCTTTGACCTTTGGAAAATGGGGATATTTACAGGGAATTATTTACAAGGCTTATTATTTCACAAAGTGAAGATTCTAAAAACCGCAACACAGAACCCTCCCTTTCTCCAGGTCCGTCCTGGGCCGTTTCACAAGGGATATCTTTTACCATTATATGTGACACTTAGGTGTGGTTACCCTCTACTTTTAACCTCACCCTGAATGTGACATGTTTAAAACTAGATATGTCCCACCTGCTGCGTTGCATTCTATCTAACTATCTGGTTTTCCCTCTGAAACTCGTGCTCCCCATCTTCCCTTACACTAAGCACTCCCTCGTCGTTATCAACCATCTAACCTATTATACGTCCCCTCTACAGGTATAATGTCGCTACTTAAATCTAAAGTTACCTGTCATTTTCTAGATCCTATCAATAACCTAACCCTCCCGGGCTAGTTTGCACAGCCAATCCCTATAAACTAAAGCTCATGTGCCCCCATATCTCCCCTAATGCCAAATTCATCCCCAATCCCTCCCAAGAAGGAAGGGATGGAATACAAACAATGTCACCCCACGTCGTGATGCATCTCACTATTCCAAACATTTGCACAATGTGGTGTGGAGTCCTGTCACCTTAGTGAGTGGATGCGGATGGTGCGAAGAGATTTTCTCCTATCTACCTTCCAAATGACATTAACACTTTTACTCTACCCGGGGTCTTTCCCTGCCAAACCATTGGCCATCTTTACTCTATGTGGTTCTAAGAACCGAACTCCCATTGAACATACTGTGGCGGTCACTAATTTGGGGTCTCACTCCCCCGATTCTACTTCCTGTGCCCTCGCAAAATTTCAGGGCTGGTCGTGCGGCTCCCCTAGCAGGTCTACTTACCTGCGCACCTCCGCCACTGCAGTTGCCTCCCGAGCTTACCTGCTCCTCACCCTAACCTACCTGGGGAAGGCCCTCTGGCTCTCTCACCCCCTCGATGCCCTCTCTGGCACTGGGCTACCCGGGTCCGTCCTCCGGATCCTCGGGCCCCATTGAACACTAACTGGCTCCCAGAGCCTACCTGCGGCCTCACCTGGCCGACAGACTAACAGTGGCGGAGTGCCCATCCAACCATTCTCACTAACAGGCCACATGCCCAGCCAATTTCATTTCACTAATGCACCCAACCAAAGCAACAACTTGCTACTACTAGCACCACAGATGTCACTTTCCAACCACAATTTACCTACTCCCTCTACCTACTGTTAAACTACCCTCCCCGGGTATTCGTGAAGGGGGTTCATCCTTCCCCCATTCACTCTTTCGCACCATACACTCCACTCCACGTATTCCATGCTCCACTCACTCCACACCATTCATTCCCTACCATCTATTCCATGCAACCATTCTCCATACACCTGTATTGCACTTGCACACCTTGCAAGCCATTCACTCAATACAATGCCATTCATCATGCTCACCACAAAGAACTTCCATCCCAATTCCTCATTTCAGCACTCTCACTCCAAACACATAGCATCATCTAATCTAACTACTCCCTTCTGCTGTTTAGTGCTCCCCGTCCCCTTATACTACGCACATCCCTCGTCGTTAGCAACCAACTAATCTATTCTACGTCCCCTCTACCGGTATCAATGTCACTACTGAAATCTAAAGTTACCTATTGTCATTTTCTAGATCCTATCAATAACCTCACCCTCCCTGGCTAGGTTTTCACCGCCATACCCCATAAACTATGGTAAATATGGCAAAACATCATAAAACTATCATCATCATCATCGATGATGTAAAAAAAAAGTGGACGCGGTCTGTGCCCTTTTATTTTTAAATAGGCAGCAAGTGACAAGATCAAGGCAACCAGAACCAGCGGCCCAGCAGAGAAGACATCAGACACCTCATTTATTATTTTAACATGTGTTGACTGTGCATTTTCATGCTTGGTGCATTTTTTGTGTCATGGTGCTTATTGGTGCTTTTTGTTGATTGGTGCTTGTGGTATGGCATATCAGTGCAGTGCATGGCATGACCTTTCCTCTTTTCAAAAGTTCTGCTTTTGTTTCCCAAAAAGACAGGTCCTGGGTGTAGTTTTGTTAATAATCCAAATAGTAGTACTAGTCTTTGTAAATAATGCTCCCCACCGTAAATGTTAAGTTTGAAAATTAATTCCGCAATTCGGTTAGTCTGTGGGCGTGAGTCAGTTAGGTAGAATGCAACGCAACAGGCGGGACATATCTAGTTTTAAACATGTCGCACTCAGGGTGAGGTTAAAAGTAGAGGGTAACCACACCTAAGTGCCACATATAATGGTAAAAGATATCCCGGCCAGCAGGGGCCAACTAAGGGTGGTCCACCTGCATGGCTTAGGTGCCACGTCAACCGTGGTCTGCAAGCGGATGCCGCTGGCCACAATGGCCGGTCCCCAGCAGAGGTGCCAGGCCCCAAAACGTGGGGTCCATATGTGGTGCTATGCCACAGAACGTGTGGTCCATACGGTGCATCAGTGCAGGCCGGAAGCAGCGGAGGCACGGGCACACAACTGCGGTCACCTGCGCACTCCCCCCGGGCCCAAAAGAAACAAATCCGTGAGTGGGGGAAGGAGGACAAGCAAAGCAGCGGGGCAAGATCGCAAGGGTACACATTAACACAAGGTAATGCAAGGTGAGGTGCGCTGGAGAGCGAGCGGAGAAAGCTCATCCCCAGCGTACATCCCCCCGTCACCTAATCTACCCTTGCCCCTACCCCGTATTTACACAATTTACAACTTTACAGATTTCGTCTCTAATGTCTCATCCCCCATATCTCCCCTAATGCCAAATTCATCCCCAATCCCACCCAAGAAGGAAGGGATGGAATACAAACAATGTCACCCCACGTCGTGATGCGTCTCACCATTCCAAACGTTTGCACAATGTGGTGTGGAATCCTGTCATCTTAGTGAGTGGATGCTGATGGCGCGAAGAGATTTTCAATCCTAAACTACCTTCTAAATGACATTAACACACTTTTACTCTACCCGGGGTCTTTCCTTGCAAAACCATTGGCCATCTTTACTCTATGTGGTTCTAAGAACGGAACTCCCATTGAACATACTGTGGTGCTCACCAATTAGGGGTCTCACTCCCCCGATTCTACTCCCTGTGCCCTCGCACAGTTTCAGGGCTGGGTCGTGTGGCTCCCCTAGCAGGTCTACTTACCTGCGCACCTCCGCCACTGCAGTTGCCTCCTGAGCTTACCTGCTCCTCACCCTAACCTACCTTGGGGAAGGCCCTCTGGCTCTCTCACCCCCTACCGCCCTCTCTGGTGTCGGGCTACCCGGGTCCGTCCTCCGGATCCTCGGGCCCCATTGAACACTAACTGGCTCCCAGAGCCTACCTGCGGCCTCACCTGGCCGACAGACTAATAGTGGCGGAGTGCCCAACCAATCACACACACTATCAGGCCACACGCCCAGCCAATTTATTCACTAATGCACCCCTCAAGCAGTACTCTGCTACTCTCGCACCACAGATGCCAATATCCAACCACAATTTACCTACTCCCTCTACCTACTTTTAAACTACCCTCCCCGGGTATTCGTGAAGAGGGTCCATCCTGTCCCCATCCACTCCTTCGCACCATACACTCCACTCCATGTATTCCACACTTCCACTCCACACCATTCATTCCATACTCCATTTACTCCAGACCACCTATTCCATCCAACCATTCTCACTTGCCCCCATGCAAGTCAATCACTCAGTGTACAGTCACAAACATCCACAATACCCTGCTCAAGCACTTTCTACACACACACATCTCTCATGAGCATTGCCTCATTTGCTAACCAGCACTACCGTGAACTTACATACCAATTCCTCACTTCATCATCCTCACTACAAACACACTGCATCATCTAATCTAACTGCTCCCTTCTGAAACTTGTGCTCCCCGTCTTCCCTTATACTAAGCACTCCCTCGTTGTTATCATCCATCTAATCTACCTACGTCCCCACTACAGGTAGATTGCCGTTACTTAAATCTACAGTTACCTATGGTCATTTTCTAGATCCCTATACATTAACCAAGCCCTCCCTGGCTAGGTTTTCACCACCACCCCATAAACTATAGCTCATGTGCCCCCAGATACGATGTGAGGGATGGCAGATCTACCATCCCTCTACACCATTTACCATTTGCCATCAATTTCACTATCCAGTCCACTGTACTATGAGCCTCAGTGCGTCAATGCATTTTCACAGCTCGGCTTCGAAAAGCCGGCTATGTGTGCGGATGGTCAGTCTCCTGTGGTTGGGTCCGTCCGGCATCGATTCGGGGAGAAGGTTTTGTCGGACCGAGATTCCATGGTCCATCTCGGCACGGAGCCTTGCAGTCTCCGGCCCGATGACCCAACCTTGCCCGGCCGGAGCGCCGCCACCACAAGGGGGCGCCACTCCGACCCCTTCTCCTTCCCCTCGAACCGGGCCGCCCGCTTTGCCTGGCAAAGCGCGGTACCGACCGTATAGGGCAGGACCCGGCCCGAATCGTGCCCGAAAAAAAAACCCGAACATTTTAAAGATGGATTTAAATTTGGTTCGGGTCCAATCCCACTCCCCGACACCAATTGTTGCGGATCCGGGGGTCGGCGCTCCCCTTACCAAGGGGGGGTTAATCCCCTTGTCTTTTAAACTGGCCGATCCCCCAGCCCTGGAAATTATAACGCTCCTCCACGGTCGAGATTGGCCAGGGTGATTGGTCAAGATGGATTCCCAAATACCTGCGTGCCAATCCCTCAGCGAAGCAGGGAAATAACTCCCGCTAATATACATACACACACACATCACAAAACATGCACAATATTAATAGGAAATGTCTTCAGGATGAAATGTATAGTGTGTTGTTGTCTGGTATACAGCTATTTGTGTGAAAGAAAGATTCACAGCTGGAGACTGCATGTCTGAAAAGCAATGTCAGTGGTTTATAAATGAAAAGAGAAACGACTCTCTCAGGATTGAGGCGGTTGTTGCTAATGGAGCATTCACAATAAATTATGCATGATGGCAGTGGAATGCTTCTCCTAACTCAGCGAACAGGGAGGGGGGGGGGGGGGGGAGAGGATGATCAGTCAGTCAGAAGTTTCACCTTCTCTGTGAATTTGGACTGAGGAAGAAGATGTCAAAGAGAAATACCCAAAATGAAAGCTTGGTTGGTGTTGCAGACCTCAGAACCTTATCACCCTAGGTGTAAGTATATATTTTCTGAGATGAAATACACTTGCTTTTTTAATCCATTTGTCTTATCAGAGACCAGAACTATAAGGCTCCTGCATACACTAAATTATTTTCATCAATTGCATGAACAGATTCATTGGTACAGCCTGAACTATCTGATTTAAAGAGATAAGTCCCAGGGTTGTGAGATAATGCTACTACTCGTCAAACACAATCCTCATCTGTGGGGTAATTAACAAATAAATTAATAAAATTCTTTTTTTTTAAACCTCACGATTAAATCCAACTTCACAAATGCCAACAACAAAGTTGGTGTTTTAACATGGAGTTTGGCTGGAAGTACAAGATTCAGCTCCATGATTGTCAGTGTGCTGTCCAAACTTTTGCGAATGAGCAGTGTCTCTGCAAAATAATGCATAATTTATGCTTACAATTACCAAATACCACAACCCCAATTGGGAAGAAAGAGTGGAGGGAAGGGGAGACAAGAGGAAGGTGATGAAAGAGTCTGCATCGCAATGTTCCCATGCAGCTATCCGTGGTCCATGGTTGATAAATATGTATGCTTTCAGGCAGTGGAAACTGCATTTCAAATACTTGCTTTGCATTTCCACCCTGATGTACATCACGGAATGCTGTATGCTCTCCTAGGAATTCAAAGTTTTACTTTCGTTTCTATTTATTCAGGAGCACTATCAAAATTGCCGGGGTGGGTTTGGGGGGACGCTTTGGAGTTTATTGTGAGCTTTCATGGTATTGTATTTTGGGTAAATGGGGTTATGCTTGTGTTCATTGGATAAATGAGACATCGTCTGAAGTAGCCAATGACAAGTTGAAATAATGGGAATCCTAATAGGACACCTATTTCCTCATTTCCTTTCACCACTCAGGTATGAAACAGAGCTGTCCCTAATATGGTGTTTCCATGTTAATTTGGCCAACCCACATTAGTTGTGGTTATTTTGGACCCTTTCCAAAAGTGGGCCAACAGATAATGGGTGAAAGTACGTCACAACACTGACTATTCGTGGCAACATATATATTTCTTTGTTCAGTTTGAGGCTTAAACAGCCTGACAAATCAAGCATTAAAACTGCATGCCACGTACCTTGAACCTCGATCATCTTCTGACATTCAAATCACAACTCTGTTTTTTTTTCTTTCTTTTTTTGCAATCTCTCGGTTCTCTTCTGCTTTCTCCATCATTTTACATTCTCCTATCGATTTTTTTACTTTGAAAGAAGCTCGAAATAAATTGGGATTGTTGGAAGCTAGTCAAAGGTGTAAATCTCTTTGGTTTTGCCACACCGCTTGCTAGGAGAGAACCACCCACATCTGTCGAAAAACAGCATGAAAATGGGGTTTACACAACTTGGGTCGACTATAAAAGAGGGTTTGGAGAAAACTGCTCAAAACTGGGTTTACAACCCAGGCTGAGTGGTGCAAGGATGACTCACAAATGTACAAATCTCAATCGGTCTAATCCATTCAGAGGAGAATCTTGATAATTTGAATAGATTAGTTCCAAGACCATTAGAATTAATGAAAATGCTAATTGTTGAATTATGCTAATTTATCTCATCCACACATCCTACTGCATCCCTACTCCAGAAGCTTCCATCTCTCTCCAATCTTCATTGTCACGATAACCGTCTTCACATCGTGCAACAAAATTCCCACAGAAAAAAAAATACCATTTTAAATTAAATATATAACCATTCATATAGTATTTCTTACACTCTACAAACATTGGAAAAAAACTTCGATTCAAAGGGCACTTCATAGTGTTTCGCTTATGACGCAAAACGTGATTGGGCTTCACACACCTGTCTGGGACTTATTGGAACTCATGCAGTGAAGTTCACTGGAGACCATGAGCAACAGTGCTGAAATAAACCAATCAAAACTTCCTGTGTATTGGCAGGTACCATCAAAATAATTTTCTCAAAGGCAAGGTCATAAAACAGGCAGAAGTGGTAGTACAGGAAAAAAAGAAAAGGCATGGACCTTTAAGGGACAGCACATTGAGATTATGCATTGAGAGACATTGTGAGATGTTAAATAAGGGAACATTGAAGTGAAAATGGTAGTGTAACAATGCCAAGTAAATAACAACAAAAAAGATCATCTTATGTACACAAGATAACCGTCTTCCTAGACAAAGAATTCTATATTGATTCTTTCTCTCCTCCCGGACACGTGCTTGTTTCGCTCTCCTCCTCGTCTCGGCTTGTGCCCCGCCCCCTGTATCTCGTTTTTCTTCCGCCTCTGCTCCTTCTTTCTCAAATCCACGTTCTCGCTTGGAGACTTTTCCCGGATTGTTTTTCATGGTTTTCATGGTTCTGTTTGGATATTGTTGGAATATGTTTAAACCGCAGCCGTGATGCTGACGCCGCCCCCCCCCCCCCCCAGAATTTCCATGTTTTAAACGTTTCCCAGTGTGTACCCTGGTCAGAATAGGTACACCGTATCCCTGCGTGTCGTAAGAGACGACTAAG
Organism: Myxine glutinosa; assembly: GCF_964187855.1. Classification (NCBI taxonomy): domain Eukaryota; kingdom Metazoa; phylum Chordata; class Myxini; order Myxiniformes; family Myxinidae; genus Myxine; species Myxine glutinosa. The sequence goes on from NC_136267.1 coordinate 76,031,386, forward strand.
AGGGTTGGCGTCAGGAAGGGCATCCGGCCATAAAAACATTGCCTCAAAAAGAGAACCATGACAATTACAACTACATATGGGCAGGTTGCAGCCGGAAGTGGAGATCGGTTTCTGAGGTTTGGGACATGGAATGTAGGGACAATGACAGGGAGATCAGGAGAAGTGGTGGAAGTATTGGTCAGAAGAAGAGTGGACATATGTTGTGTGCAAGAGACGAGATGGAAGGGAAGTGGTGTGAGAACGGTGAAAGGTAGGCAGGGACAGAAATACAAGTTTGTGTGGCAAGGGTGCCCGGAGGGCGTGAATGGTGTTGGTGTCCTGTTTTCTGAGGAGTTTGTAGACAGTGTGGTGAGTGTGACTAGAGTGAGTGATAGGTTGATGATGGTGAAAATGATGATTGGAAAGCTCTTGGTGAACGTCATCTCGGGATATGCTCCGCAGGTTGGTAGAAGCGATGAAGAGAAGGACAAGTTCTCGTGTGCGATAGAGACGCTGATGGAAAACGTTAAAGATGAGGAAGTTGTTGTGGTGGGAGGAGACCTGAATGGACATGTGGGAAGGAGTATGGATGGTTTTGAGGGAGTTCATGGGGGTTACGGATATGGTGTGAGAAATGGAGAAGGTGAAAGGATTTTGGAGTTTGCTGATGGAGCTGATTTGTTGATTTGTAATACTCAGTTCCAGAAAGAGGATAATAAGCTTGTTACATACACGTCAGGTGGGTCGACAACAACCGTTGACTACCTGATGGTGCGTAGGCGAGATAGGGGGCACCTCCGGGACACAAAGTTGATCCCGGGGGAGGAGGCTGTTTCACAGCACCACTTGGTTGTCTGCGACATAAGGGTGAAAGGTGCGAGGAGAGCTCGGCGGGTGAAGTACCAACCGAGAATGAAGGTGTAGAGGTTGAAAGAGGTGACAGTAAGGGAGGCATTAAAAGAGAGGCTGAGTAGGGTCGAGGATGATGTGGTTGAGCTTGAAAGTGGTTGGATGTCAATGAAAGCTAGTCTGTTGGGAGCTGTTGGTGAGGTATGTGGATGGACAAAAGGACCACCGAGGCACTCGGAAACATGGTGGTGGGATGTTGAAGTTGGAAAGAAGATTGACGAGAAGAGGAAGAAGTTCAAGGAGTGGCAGAAGGCGAAGGGTACGGAAGCAGAAACAGCAGAGCATGAAAGTTATAAGGCAGCCAGGAAGGCTGCAAAGAAAGAGGTAGCAAAGGCGCAGGAGGCATGTAGGAAAATGTTTGGAGAACGCTTGGATTCGGAAGAGGGTCAGAAAGCAGTATTCAGGATTGCAAAGCACATAGCGAAAGAGAGGTGTGATGTGATGGGGGTGAGTTGCTTGAAGGATGAAGTGGGACAAATCGTTGTCGACCCAGATGGAATTAAAGGAAGATGGAAAAGATATATGGAAATGCTGTTGAATACAGAGAATGAATGGGATGGCAACATAGAGAGTAACCCAGTTTTAGGACCGGCAGAGAAGTTAACTGAGAAGGAAGTTGAGGAAGCGATAAAAGCAATGAAGAGTGGAAAAGCGGGAGGGCCGACTGGAGTTGTGGGAGATATGTTGAAGGCAGCAGGAAGTTGGGGTGTGAAGAGAATGACAGAGATCTGTAATCTGGTGGTGAAAGAAGGCCGCATTCCAGTGGATTGGGAACTGAGTACCCTCGTCCCTCTATACAAGGGGAAAGGTGACCCTCTGGAGTGTGGCTCGTACCGAGCGATAAAGTTATTGGAGCATGGAATGAAGGTATTGGAAAGGGTGTTGGAGAGGAGGATAAGGAAGAAAGTGAAGATCGACAAAATGCAGTTTGGATTTATGCCAGGAAGAGGAATGACAGATGCGCTTTTCATTGTGAGGCAGTTGCAGAAGAAGTACATGGAGAAGAGGAAGAAGTTGTTTTTTGGGTTTGTTGATCTGGAGAAAGCATTCGATAGAGTTCCACTCAAAGTATTGACATGGGCATTGAGGAAGTTAGGAGTGGAGGAATGGTTGATCAGAGTAGTGATGGCAATGTACAAAAGAGCGCGCACAGCTGTAAGGACGAAGGACGGGAACAGTGGTGAGTTTGAGGTGAAGGTGGGAGTGCATCAGGGGTCGGTACTAAGTCCACTACTATTTGTAGCTGTGATGGAGGTGCTGGCTCAGAACTTAAAGGAGGGTTTACCGTGGGAGTTGTTATATGCAGATGATCTGGTGTTGATTGCGGAAAGTATGGATGGACTGAAGGAAAAGATGAAGAAGTGGAAGGAATGTATGGAGACAAAAGGTCTGAAGGTGAATATCGGAAAGACGAAGGTGATGGCAAGTGGTAAAGCATGTGGTGAGGTGGAAAGAACTGGGAAGTGGCCGTGTGCTGTGTGCAGGAAGGGTGTCGGAGTGAACTCCATTCAATGTACAATGTGCGCTGAGTGGGTTCATCAAAAATGTAGTGGTCTGAGAGGGTCATTTACCAGTGTGGCAGCTACATTCAAATGTAAGGTGTGCACAGAGGGAGCTGCAGATGGAGGAAATGTTGAGTTGGATCTTGGAGACGGCATGAAGCTGGAAGGTGTGAAAACATTTTGCTACCTCGGAGACATGCTGAATGGAGAAGGTGGATCAGACTCGGCAACGGTTGCTCGAGTGAGATGTGCATGGAAGAAGTTTCGGGAACTGAGTGGCATGCTGATGAGGAGGAGAGTGTCGCTGAAGCTGAAGGGAAAGGTGCATGCTGCATGTGTGAGAAGTGTTATGATTTATGGGAGCGAGACATGGGTAATGAACGTAGAGCAGCAACGAAGGCTGGAAAGGGTGGAAATGCAAATGGTTCGATGGATGTGTGGAGTATCGTTGAGAGAGAGGAAGACAAATGATGAATTGCAAAAGATGATGGGAATATTGCCTGTGATTGATGCTGTGAAGAGGAACAGGTTGAGATGGTTTGGTCATGTATTAAGGAAGGATGAAACTGACTCGTTGAGAAGAGTGATGGAAGTTAATGTAGAAGGAAGTAGAGGACGGGGAAGACCGAGAAAGACTTGGCTAAAGATGGTGGAAGAAGAAATGCGGGCAAGGGGGTTAACAAGGAGAGATGCAGAAAATAGGGCAAAATGGAGAAGATTGTCATGGGGACCGCAAGGCTAACTCCCGCTCTAGCAGGGAAAATGGCCTTAAAATGCATGTTGTTATGTACACAAGATTTATCATGACCAAGGAAAGTAGGCAGTTAGAGTGCTGGCAGTATAGACTTTGGGGGTATTACTGCAGGTATGGCAGGATGAATATGAATGAATGAATGAATGATCGTTTTAAGGCCATTTTCCCCGCTAGAGCGGGGGTTAGCCTTGCAGGCCCCATGACAATCATGGTTCCCTGTTTGAGGCAATGTTTTTATGGCCAGATGCCCTTCCTGACGCCAACCCTTGGTCGCCTCTTACGATGCACAGGGATACGGTGTACCTATTCTAAACCGGGGTACACACCGGGATCATTCATCCCAGCAAGCTGGTACTCAATTTGCCAACCTCGGAAGGATGACAGGCCGAGTCAACCCCCCTGGCGTTAATTCAGCGATCGACCGGGATTCAAACCCAGGATCCTCGGATCCCAAGCTGACATCCTAACCGCTAAGCCAACACCAGGGATGGCAGGATCTGGAGTTTAAAATGGATGGATCTGGAGATGGAGGAGGACTTTGAGAAGGGCAGGATGCTGAATCAAGAAGCTACTGATCTTTCAACGGGTTTTCTTCTCATGGTCAACCTCTCATGGTTCTTTGATGATGGCCTCCAAAGTCAGTTGGCGACAGGGCATCCTCTGTTGTGAAAAGCCCTTCCTTGGCACACCTGAACTCTTATTCACCTACAAGGCTTTCATCCATAGCTTTATGGAGTACTGCTCTCCCCTCTGGGCTGGCACCCCTGCTTGAGACTGTGGAAATTAAGACCTCAAGATCATTGGAATCTCCCACGATGAAGCTGAGTGTACAGGCATATCACTTTCCCAGCACAGACACATCCGTGGTCTCTCTGTCTTCTACAGCCTCCTTTCTGGTCTTGCACCCTCTATTCCTTCTGTGCTCCCCCTCGTGTTTCTGCAGGGCACACACAACTCACCAGCAACCCCCTGTCGTGAAAATCAAGCTCAGACACGACTTGACCTCTGGGTAGGTTTAATATCATTTAGATCTGAAGTACATCCTGTAAAAATACATTCATGCAACAGGCATTAAAATCAGAGTATTTCATGAGCACATGGTCGATTCAATATGGCAATGGTCCGATAGAGAGGACAGTCAGCGCAGCATTTAGGGGCGTACATACCATTCAAACTACAGGACTATGTCACAGTGAGTTCCGCTGGAGTGTCCGTGCGCCCCGGTTGTCCCGGGTCTTATAGACGCCCCTTTTGAAGCGAGCATACCCTGGGTTCACCTTGGTATAATTTCACTACATTCTCCCCGCCGTTAGAACTATACTGCCGCTCGGCAGGTTGCAAGCAAGCATCAGCAATAATCGAATGGGTCACGTCAATCCACGTCAGTCGGTCCACCCGTAGCGGTCGGGACGGCGAACTTCCCTGCCAGTTCGTGTTCGGAATCTACCGGGCACGGCGTCCCCAAGCCCGGAGTCCCCCGCGTCGGAATAGCCGCCGGAGGTGGGAGTCGGAGGGGGCGCCCCAGCGCCTTCGGGCACGGGAGTGGGGAACGACGGAAGTAACGGTGGTAGTTCCATAGGGGAAGCTTCGGTAGAGTCCATAGACTCGTAGACGGGCTCGTCGATATCCCTGTCGTCGTCCCCACATGGGGCGAGATGGCGTACGGAGACAGTAGACTCGCGGCCATCCGCCGTTAACACGCGAGCATGCTCAGGATTAGCCTGGAGGACCTGCACCTTGTCAACAAGGGGGTCGTACTTGCTAGCGCGAACCGCTCGTTTGAGATAGGTGGGCCCCGGTTCAGCGAGCCAGCTGGGTAAAGATTGGATACTGCCGGAGCTTCTAGGGTGGTGGAACAGGCGTTCGTGAGGAGTCTGGTTGGTGGCAGTACATAGGAGAGCCCGGATCGAGTTTAGAGTGGCAGGTAGCGACCACGCCCATTTATTGAGGCCTCGGCCGAGGGTCCGGAGGCTTAGCAAGATGGCCCTCCATATAATCCCATTAAAGCGTTCGATCTGCCCATTCGCTTGGGGCCGGTACGGGGTGGTGTAGCTCGAAGCGACATTATGCTGGAGCAAGTAGTCCCTCACCTCCAGGGACAGGAACACCGCACCCCGATCGGTATGCACGTAGGCCGGATACCCGAACATAGAAAACAAATTCTGCAGGCACCGAATAACCGTGGCAGCCGACATATCCCCGCACGTGTAAGCAAAGGGGAATCGCGAATACTCATCGACGATAGTGAGCAGATAGCGAGAGTTGCTCGACATTGGCAGCGGCCCTTTGAAGTCCATCGCCAAGCGCTCCCACGGTCTAGTAGCCCGAACGAGTGTCCCCATAGGAGGGTTATAAAAACGCGGTTTGAGTTCCGCACAGATCGCGCAATCATGGCAGATGCGGCGGATGTCCTCAATCGAGTACGGCAGATTGCCCTCGCGCACAAAATGCGCGAAGCGCGTTACCCCGGGATGACACATAGTGCCGTGCAAAGTGCGCAGCCCTTCCATAGTTACCACCCTCGCGCAAGTGGCCGGCCTCGATAAGGCGTCAGCGACCAGGTTATCCTTCCCCCGGGCAGTATTTGATGGTGTAGCAGAAGTCGGCGAGTTCGATACGCCAACGGGTGATTTTCTCATTCTTAATGCGCTGAGCATGTAAGGTGTCGTACATAAACGCAACGCTCTGTTGGTCCGTGACGATTTGGAAACACCGCCCAAGCAGATACGGCCGCCATCGCCGAATTGATTCGACGATCGCGTACGCTTCCTTTTCGACAGACGAATGCCTCCGCTCGGCGGAGGTGAGAGTCCGCGAGAAGAAAGCCACAGGGCGGCCCCCTTGGGAGAGAGTCGCCGCTATCGCATGATCTGAGGCATCACTCTCCAAAACGAAAGAGGCACTCTCGTCAATCGTCGCGACAGCGGCGCCAGCGATGTCGACTTTAAGGCCCTCAAAGGCCGCCAGGGCGTCCGGGCCCATGGGGAAAGTGTCGCAGGCCATGAGGGGGCGGAGCTTCGTGGAGAAATTTTGCACCCACTTTGAATAGTGGGCGAACAGCCCTAGAGCGCGTTTCAGCGAAGCCCGATCACTAGGCGGAGCCATATCGAGCAAAGGGCGCAGACGCTCCTTATCCGGAGAGACGGAGCCATGGGTCACGGTGTACCCCAAAAGGTCTACCGTTCATGGTTAGGCGATATTTCCGCGCGACCTCGAGGAAGCGTTTCAGATTAGCGTCATGATGCTCCTGGTCATACCCACAAACCGTAAGATTGTCCAGATAGACAAAGACATCGGTCAAATTCTCCTTCGCAACGAGGTCATCCATAGCCCTCTGAAAACAAGCGACTCCATTAGTTACCCCAAAGGGAAGTCGCGTGAACTGGTACAACCGCTGACCCGATTCAAAGGCTGTAAAGACGCGATCAGCCCTAGAGATGGGGACTTGATGATACGCACTACGCAGATCGAGAGTGCTATAAACGGAATACAGGGTCACCTGGCGTACCAGGGCGTCCATCCCCAGTAAGGGGTAGGCATCCAGCTGTGTAAAACGATTAATCGTCTGCGAATAGTCGATTACCATGCGCCGGCGGTGGGCCTCACTCCGCACCACTAAGACTTGGGCCCGCCACGGTGACCTACTGTGTTCTATAATACCGTCCTTTAAGAGCAGGGCCGTTTCTTCCGCAATGAATTGCGCGTCCGCGCGAGAGTAGCGCCGCGATTTGACGGCTACAGGGGTACAATCAGTGGTCAGGTTGGGGAACAGTGAGAGAGGCTCCATGTCCATTTGAGCGAGGGCGCACACAGCGAGCGTGTCCGGCCCACCGAAGTCTATTTCCTAACGCCCATGCCGCTTAAGGAAATCAAGTCCTAACAGAACATCAGCGCATAAAGCAGGTAATACCATGAGATACACGTCCGGGAACGTGCGTCGCTTTATCACAAGTTTCAATCGACACGCCCCTTTTGTGCTCAACCGAAGTCCCTGAGAGGCCATGAAGATCCGGCGGGTTGTCCCGAGAACCGGCCACCCATGTTGATGCACGAGTCGCTGATCGATAAAACTATCCGTGGACCCCGTGTCAATCAAAGCTTGCGCAAAAACGCCCGCGACCGTGAGCGGAATGATGGCCTGCGCAAGGCCGGCAGACCCGGCAGGTATTGTACCGGCCGGGCGAGAAGATCGCGCCTCGCGGGTGGATCCCACGCCGGCTGCAATCCTTCGGGCAGCGTCGGCAGGTTGGGCCTCAGCAGGAGCATTGAAGTCAGTTGGCTCATCAGCAGATTCAATTGCTAGAGTGGGTGTGTGTAGGTCGTAAGAGCCGCCGCCAGATGGCGCTCGAGTCACGTGAGAAAGATCTCTGCCGTCTGCAGATTCATATGCCAAAGTGGGTGCATGTAATTCGTAAGAGCCGCCGCCAGATGGCGCTCGAGTCACGTGAGAAAGATCTCTGCCGTCTGCAGATTCATATGCCAAAGTGGGTGCATGTAATTCGTAAGAGCCGCCATCAGATGGCGCTCGAGTCACGTGAGAAGGATCTCTGCCGTCTGCAGATTCATATGCCAAAGTGGGTGCATGTAATTCGTAAGAGCCGCCGTCAGATGGGGCTCGAGTCACGTGCTGCGTTTGCCACACATCGAGAGGAGTTTCCAAAGCAGGAGCATGTCGCTTGTTTGAAGTAGGCGTTCGAACGCCAGTCAAGGTCGGTCGCGCTGCGGCCGGTCGCGTTCGCGCCATTTGTTTCGGCGGCCCAGTGTATCTCACCAAGGTCGGGCATGCAGCCAGAGGCCCGCGAGAAGGAGAGCGGCTCATCAAAGCCGAGTGAGGCGCCCCGTCCGGCGCTTGATCCGTTGGCTCCGCGATGAGCCCATTCAAGGTCGCGCGGGGACGCGTGCCCCGAGCGGCCTTCCTGCAGACCTTTGCAAAATGGCCCTTGGTGGAGCACAGGTGGCATGTAGCCTCCCGGGCCGGGCATTCAGAGCGAGGGTGCTGCCGATTCCCGCAAAAATAACATTTTGCATACTGGTCAGGCCGTGGCCGGGCAGCGGCGGCAGCAGTGAGGCCGGAAGCGGAGTCCGCTTCAGGAGCTCCCGGAGACTCGGCCGTGGTGGTCGGGTCCTCCTCCGTATCCTCGGCGGTAGCCCTCTCCGGTCGCGCGAGTTGTGAGGTCCCCGCCACGACTCGTGGGTGATCATATGCGGTGGATTGTTCTCGGGCATCTGTGTATACGCGTGCCAGCCGTAGTGCCTCCGTAAATGTCAGATCCGCGACCTCCAGGAGTCGGAGCCGCAAGACTCCAGAATTAATTCCGGAGATGAATGAATCTCGGAGCAAGTCGTCCTGCACTTGCTCGTGGGTCCGGACGTCCTGCACGCAGTCCGCCAACAGGTAGCGCAACTCCTGCGCGAAGCGATCGATCGATTCAGATGGTTGTTGTCGACGCTGGGAGAGTTGATGCCGGCCGTGCACAGCGCTCCGTGTCTTTACGTATAGGCACTTCAGCTCGGCCAGAGCCGTAGCGTACGTCTCAAATCGAGAAATGTTCCGGAAAACGGTGTGATAGACCTTCGACTGTAACACGGACAGCTTCATCGCAGCGGTGGGCTCTGTTTCGTGAGCAGCAAAGTAATTCTCCAGCGTTTTGAGCCAGTGTGTGAACTCCGATGCTGATCCCTCAGCTTGAGAGTCGGCTCCGAGAATCGGTACCACGATCATCTTGTAGTCAGCCATTCCGGCGATCTAAATGATATTAAATGTCGTGACAATCAAGCTCAGACACGACTTGACCTCTGGGTAGGTTTAATATCATTTAGATCTGAAGTACATCCTGTAAAAATACATTCATGCAACAGGCATTAAAATCAGAGTATTTCATGAGCAATGGTCGATTCAATATGGCAATGGTCCGATAGAGAGGACAGTCAGCGCAGCATTTAGGGGCGTACATACCATTCAAACTACAGGACTATGTCACAGTGAGTTCCGCTGGAGTGTCCGTGCACCCCGGTTGTCCCGGGTCTTATAGACGCCCCTTTTGAAGCGAGCACACCCTGGGTTCACCTTGGTATAATTTCACTACACCCCCATCTGGTGAAACTCCCAAAATCCAGAATCACAGGTACACCTGAACGTATGTATACTCGCTTATATTTGGTTTTGCCACACAGCCTGCTAGGAGAGAACCACCCACTTCTGTCAAAAAATCGCATTGTATGAAAATGGGTTATCTTACACAGGTCGTGATCATCCTCCATTTGCATCCAATTTCCTTTGATCATCCTTAAGATGTGTCTACAACTTGAATGGAGACCACCCGTGGCCATTTCAAATGATTGGACATGATTTAGAAAGAAACACACCTTTCTATATAAGGTCCCACAGTTGACAGTGGAGCCTGGAGGTGGCTTAACGGTTAGGGTGCTGGCTTGGGATCCGAGGATCCTGAGTTCGAATCCCAGTCAATTGTTGAATTAACGCCAGAGGGGTTGACTCAGCCTGTTCATCCTTCCGAGGTCGGCAAATTGAGTATCAGCTTGCTGGGATGAATGATCCCGGTGTGTACACCGATTTAGAATAGGTACACCGTATCCCTGTGCATCAAAAGAGGTGACTAAGGGTTGGCGTCAGGAAAAGCATCCGGCCATAAAAACATTGCCTCAAAAAGGGAACCATGATTGTCATGGGGCCTGCAAGGCTAACCTCTGCTCTAGAGGGGGGAAATGGCCTTAAAACAATCATTCATTCATTAATCATTCAGTTATATTTCCCTTTGTCTGTATTCGGTCAGGTCTGAGGAGGTACAGGGAGTGGGAAACCTTCCCGCCGAGGAAATTTTCTGGACAATATTATTTGAAGAATATGGGTGCTATGGTTTTGAAATATGCTTGTTTGCCAATTGCCAAGGTGTGATCAGCTGTGGTAGAGTGATTTGATTTGTATTACTACTCCAAGTGCAAACAGTGAAAATAAGCAATTTTTCCAAACATTTGGATGTGTCCTGTTTTTTTCCCCAATTCAGAGGCAACAAAATGCATTTTGCAATATTTTTTATCAAGAATGAATATCATATTTCACATTTATTCAACATCAATTCAATATCAACACAATTATTACTTAGAAACGACAAGAAATGAGTTCCTTCATGCAATTACATAATCACACAAAACATCAAGTAACACAATATATGATAGGGGAACAAAGAAATCCTCCAAACCATAACTAAAATTGTATATTTTCTTAAAATGGGATCAAGCTGCTCAAATACTTCAACAAAATATTCCCTGTAGTATGTATGTTCCTGCTGAATCCAAGTATGCCTCCACTGCATTTGGCATGACGATTTATTGTCTACTCAATGGTCAAGTCTACTGGATTCCTTGATGCTGGAACAACAGACCGACAAACACTTATTGCTCCTTTACAAAGCTCATCAGATCCAGGATGTGTGTGCTCTAAATTCAGTAAGGAAACAAACTGAACAGACACCTTGCATAATTATGATGATCCATACTGAAGAAAAGTGGGCAAAGTTGTTCAATGCATAAGAGGTACAGTTCCAGGTTGTTTTCTTCAGTTGCGTGAAGGAAAGTTAGCACGAACCATATCTTATCCATTTACAAAATCCAAAACTGTGCTGTCTTCCCCCAGTTTACCTTGTTACACTGTTTCCTTAGATGTGAGGTACTGTTCACAGAGCTGGTGACTATAACTGGCATTAGTGAGTACTTCTTGATAATCAGATGAACCTGATTTTTCTGCTGCACTTTTCAGTTCCTCCTTTGCCTCTTTGATCAATGTCTGAGCACTTGGACTTTCCTTGATTGATTTAAAGAGAAGTCTATCAAGTGCTTCAAGAGTGAGTTTGTGTACATGCATTGCTTTGTTTTAGTGTTGACGTCGACCACTCAGTACTTGGAGTGGTGAATCCTCACCGCTCCTCACTCACCTTGGAGCTCCAATCAATAGAAACACTGGCACATACAGCCACGTGAAAAAGTAAGTCCACCCCATGTAAAGTTTTGACTTTTTCAACATATTTCAACATACAGCTATTTGATCTTCATTTCAACAATATTGATAGATAAAGGTGATATAATATAACAAACTAGCGGGGTCACCCGTGGGAATCCCACGGGCATGGACGTGTGTGACATTTCGACATATTGAGTTAGATGCTGCACATTCATTTTTACAAAATGGTTACTGGCAAGTCATCAGATCCAGAAATGGTGTAATGAACACAATTTATTTATTTCACATAATATGTGACCCCTCACCCCTCTCCACCTGACACTCTCCTCTCTCCACCTAGCACTCCTCTCCTCTCCAATCCCTCACATTCCTCTCCTTTCCAATCCCTCACCTCTCCAATCCCTCACACTCCTCTCCTCTCCAATCCCTCACACGCCTCTCCAATCGTGCCTCACACTCCTCTCCAATCGCGCCTCACACTCCTCTCCAATCGCGCCTCACACTCCTCTCCAATCGCGCCTCACACTCCCCTCCAATCACTCCTCTCCAATCGCGCCTCACACTCCTCTCGAATCGCGCCTCACACTCCTCTCCAATCGTGCCTCACTCGCCTCTCCAATCGCTCCACACTCGCCTCTCCAATCGCTCCTCACTCGCCTCTCCAATCGCTCCTCACTCACCTCTCCAATCGCTCCTCACTCGCCTCTCCAATCGCTCCTCACTCGCCTCTCCAATCGCTCCTCACTCGCCTCTCCAATCGGCTTTCCCCGTCTCGTTTCTCTCGTTTTTCTCCCGTCTCGTTCTTTTTCTTGCTCCAAATCGGCCCGTCTCGCCCGTCGGAATCGGAAATCGGCCCGTCTTGCTTTCGTGCTTGCGCGTAAATAAATTGTGTTCATTACACCATTTCTGGATCTGATGACTTGCCAGTAACCATTTTGTAAAAATGAATGTGCAGCATCTAACTCAATATGTCGAAATGTCACACACATCCATGCCCGTGGGATTCCCACGGGTGACCCCGCAAGTTTGCATTGACGTTCGTCGATGGACTCGTTCGCCCGTCTCATTCGTTTTCTTGCTACATCCTGTTCAAGTCTGCTTCTTCATCGATCGTCTCATTCATTTTGGAAATAGAAGTTTCCACGCAGCGCATGAATTGTCACGACCCTCAAGAGGAATTTGTCTCGTAATCATCAAATGATAAATGGCAAGTAAATTATATTGTGGAAAATTAAAGATTTCAAATAAACCTATTTAAAGTGTATGCACACATAACTAATTAAAAAAACGAAGAAATATCTCTCGGTAATTTCCTGAAACATATTTTACTTCCGGATAATAATGTTGAATGAAATAAAAATGAAGAAATATATGTCGGCATCATTGTTGACGTTTTTGTGACGACTGTCATCAAACGAAAAAGTAATATATCTTAACGGAAAAGCAAAAGCGAATTTTTAATATATATCGACACGTTGCCGTCGGTGTCATGTTGGGCGGTGTATGATACACCATGACGCGATTTTAAAAAATATATCTCTGCATTTTCCTGCGTGTGTGGAATGTTCTCAATTATTGCTGACACCGAGTCCAAAACCATTGATAAAAATGAAATCATATGGTGAGTTAGATTGGATATAAAGGCGTGAGAGAGACTCAATGGCCTTGAAGTTACAGGCGTTTGAGAATTCATTTCGTTCTATAAAGGGCAACTTTCATCGGATTTTCTTCCCGTTTTTTTTCAACCGAGTCTAAAACTATGTTAGCGACTGTGAAAAATGAAATGATATATCGAATTTGATTTGAAATAAAACTGGGAGAGAGAGCAAGACACCACGGGCCTACAAAACAGGCCTCAAAGCTATGCAAGTTAATAAAATGGTGGATATTTGTTTATAATTATATGAAGCCTCTCCCAGAATGGGTGGAGCTATGGGTGGAGCTACTCTGCAAACCAAGTAAGCCACACCCTGGACAGACACCCAACAGACAGACAGACAGACAGAATCATCTACGGCTATTATAATATAGATATCATGAAACATTTACATTTTGTAGTCCATTGTATAATTTAAATAAACATAAATGCAAATTTCGCATGTGGAAAAGGTAAGTACACCCTTGGCTCTAATAGGTGGTATTGCCCCCTTTGGCAGAAACAACCTCAAGTAGGCGTTTCTTATAACTGTCCACCAGTCTCTGACATCGACTGGGAGAAATTTTTGCCCACTCCTCCATGCAGAATTCTTTCAGCTGTGCGATGGTTGAGGGGTTTCTTGCATGCACAGCTCGTTTCAAATCCCCCCACAACATCTCGATGGGATTGAGATCCGGGCTTTGACTTGGCCATTCCAGAACCCTCCATTTCTTTCTTTTCAGCCATTCCTTGGTGGATTTACTGGTATGTTTAGCGTCATTGTCATGTTGCAAGGTCCACCTTCGGTTGAGCTTCAACTTTCCGACAGATAGCCTCACATTATCCTCAAGCACCCTCTGGTACAATGAAGAATTCTTAGTGGATTCTATGATGGTGAGCTGCCCAGGCCCTGATGCAGCAAAGCTGCCCCAAACCATAATATTTCCACCACCATGCTTTACAGGTGGTATCAGGTTCTTGTGGTCAAATGCTTTCTTTGGTTTTTGCCAAACATGTCTTCTGGTACTGTGGCCAAATACCTCCACCTTTGACTCATCTGTCCAGAGCACATTGTTCCAGAAGTGCTGGTCTTTGCCGAGGTGTTCATTGGCAAACTTTAGTCTTGCTCTGATGTTCTTTCTGGACAGCAAAGGTTTCCTCCTCGCACACCTCCCATGTAGATCAAATTTGTGCAGCCTCTTTCTAATTGTAGACCCGTGCACTTTGACATCACCAGTGGCAAGAGCTACCTGTAGGTCCCGTGATGATATTTTGTGGTTCTTAGAGACTTCTTTCAGCATCTTGCGGTCTGCTTTCGGGCTGAACTTGTTGGGGCGGCCTGGCCTGAACAAGTTGGCAGTTGTTTGGAATCTTCTCCACTTGTGGATGATCTTCCGGACAGTCGAATGATTAATTTCAAATTGTTTGGAGATCTTTTTAAATCCCTTCCCAGACTTGTAGGCATCTATAACCTTCTTTCTGAAGGCCTCAGAGAGCTCTTTTGATCTAGGCATGGTGAAGCCTCACCCTTCAACAACAAAGAGCAAACCAAACTAAATGTCTGAGGTTTAAATAAGACAGGTTCCTCCAAGATTCTCTCCAACGATGTTCTAATCATTTGCACCTGAGCTGGTGCACCCGATTCTAATTTTAGGTATTTGAAGTAGTGATAAATGTAGGGGTGTACTTACTTTTTCCACATGCGAAGTTTGCATTAATGTTTATTTAAATTATACAATGGACTACAAAATGTAAATGTTTCATGATATTTGTTATATTGTTGCCGATCTCGAGCTCGTCGACATACTGAGGGGGGGGGGTTAAGCCCTGCTCCCCCTCGAGCTTCGAGTCCACGAGGCCGCCCCCACACTATACTCGTGGTGGACGGATTGCTGGGCAATTCCAGCCTCCGAGCCCGCAGCTACGCGCGGAAGGGTTAACGGTCATGACCCGAGTACCTTCAACACACGCAGCCATGAGAACGGGGACGGAACCTCGCTCGAGTCACGCTGGGCTTTAACGCCCGAGCAGTTGTGTGTCGCGTAACTCGTGCAGTTAACACTATGGAACCCGATCGAGCGGTTTTAATACGTGCAATGCTCGGACAATGGTGAAAAGACGATGACGGCCAGGTTGGAAACAAACCACAGGATTTATTCACAAATGTACAATATTTATAGAAAAGGGACACAGCGAAGAATCTTAACAGCCTTACTTACGTTCCCAGACAAGGGCCCTCAGACTCGTTTGGGGAAGGGGAGGAAGAAGGGAATGCGCCCAAAGCGCGGCCGCTCGTGCAGTTTGCCCAGACAGGCTCGTTTGGCGGATACCCCCAAGGATGTTCATGGCAGGGGTGTTGATCACAGTCGTACACGTAACAAGAATCCGAGGAGCGTATCTCAAGGTCAGCGAGGCAAAAGCGCACATATATTCAGGGAGTCCAGGCAGAGAGAGAGCGTTCAGAGTCCCGGGCCAGAGAGAGAGAGAGAGAGAGCGGGGGTCAGGGCCGGGTTTTATAGCCCCCCCCCCCCCCCGGAGCTCCCCTCGAACGTTCCACGGGCCTCCGGCCACTTCCTTCAGCCTCCATTGGCTGTAACTTATTGGCCACTCCCTCTCGCTCCCATTGGCTGTTCGCTGCTTACCGGCCACGGCCTCCAGCTCCTCCCTCGGGCCTGCGAGACTTGTCCTCGACCCATGACACGGCACTTCAGGCTGCAATGAGGCCCACCATTACTCCACCTGCCTCAACGCATACTAACAGTGGGAAGGAGACCATACTTCACATTTAATAAAAAATAACTAACTAAGTGAGGCTACATGTTGTGGTGTAACTAACTATAGGGGGGTTGCCTTTATTTACAAAACCGCAACACGACCCCCCTCTGACCAGACTCGTCCCGAGTCAACCTCAGTTAGAACGACCGGTAGAGTCTGGTATGCAATTTTACATTTACCATTAGTGTGACACATAGATGTAATCCCCCTAACATTTACTCTAACCCACGTGTGCGACATCATTTACACTAGATATGTCCCTCCTAATGCGTTGAGAGCAGCTAATCTATCAGACCCACAACTGTTCGCGCATTTCTGGAATTTTTAAACTAAACACATAGCCGGTGGGCACCATTCTCATATTTACAACACAGAGCTTAACCTTTATTTACAATACTACAACCCAGGACCTGCACTTGAGGAAAGAAATTGGAGGAAGTGTTACGTGCTCCTCCCCAAACCCCCTGGTCACGGTGTACCTCCGAGCCCCGAGAGGAGTCACGGCAGAAAGATGTGTTATTCTGTGTCAAAGATCAATGGTGAAACCACACCAATTGTTACCAACAAACAAATATTGTATTAAGGTCACACAAGAATAACAATACAAAAACAATAGTAATCAATTGTACAACCAATATATATTTCCTATGATGGTACCATCAGGTTCGTACAATATAACTCACTGTGCTCCAAATGAGCAAAAAGAAGAAGATTCCCAATGTCTCTATTCCCGGCTTCAAGCCAAAGTTGTTTCCGGCTTCAAGCCAAAGTCGATCCGCTCCAGCGGTCGTCAGAACGATGTCTAATCGAGATCAGAATCCTGTTTGGATGACAGTCACAGTCACGTGGCCAAAGCTGCGCAAAGGCACCCTCAAGGTGACTGGGAAATCCAAAGGCGCCCTCCAGGTGACTGGGAAATCACACCATCGGGTATGGACGTTGCACGGCTCCAAATCGGCGAACCGCAGATGTACCTTCAAAATCCACGTTACACACACACACACACACACACACCAGATAAACGTCTGGATGAGGTGAAAATGGTTGAAGTGAAGCGAAAAACCTTGCGCGATGCACGAAGCGCGCGAGTCAAAATGGCCGACGGCCCGTTCGAGGCGTAACGGCACGACGATGATTCTCCTCGGAATCAACCGCAAAAACCTGACACGCAAGTTGATCTGTCACAGCGATAACAACACTGTCGCAAGAATCCCTTTCCCGGGAAACCCGAAGTTCGCCAGTGACCTCCGTTCGTCAATGTTTGCTCCAGACCTCGAAGCAGCTAGGCTTCTTCCCCGACTCACTCGCTCCGCCTTTTTTTCCTCCTCTTCCTCTTCGTCGTCGTCCGGTTCCGGTTTCATTTAAAACTTTGACTTTTTTACCTTTTGAAAATAGAAACCTCTATCTCCCTTAAACAACAACAATAATAGTACATGGAATCAAAAATGTTTACAGTGGATGAAAACCACAACAACGGAAGTGACGAATCCGTAACACTTCCCCCCTCAAGAAATCAATTTTGAACATAGTGAAAACTTTCTTTGCAGGCAAAAACTCTTTTAACAAACAAAAGTAAAACTCACACCCAAATTATCAATTCACGTGAGCAACAATAATTAATATTCCCCAAAATAAAGCAACAAAACTTCCAAACAACCTACAGAAATTTCCAAAGTTAGTTCACTCTGGACAAAGCATCAGCAACGACATTGTCCCTGCCCTTTACATGCTCAATTTCCAAGTTGAACTCCTGCAAAGCCAAACTCCATCTCATCAACCTCTGGTTTTTATTTTTCATTTTTTGAATGAAGGTTAAGGGGTTGTGATCAGTGAAGACTTTTATAGGAAAGGTATAGTCAGGGCCCTTAGGGATATTTTGGGGCCGTTTGGTTCAAATTCTTCCAAAAGCACCAAATTTGGCCCAGATGTTGCCCATGCCATACGCTTTCGATTTTTGATGGGCGCCAAGACGGGCGCCCCCCCCCCCCCCCGGGGGCCCCATATTGGCGAAATACTAAATGGCCGCCACCCGGATTAGAGGAAAATCAGTTAAATAACCAAAAGGGTTGGAATCATGTATGATACCACTTTTCAGGGGTTTTCGAGGTCGAGGAATCCAATTATGATGTTATTTTGATGATTCGAGGTCAAGGTCAACCCTCAAGGTCATCTTAAAGGTCATTTTTGAGTCAAACATGTTGGTTTTTGAGTTTTTTGTCAAGATTTACGTGAGGTACACCATTTTATGTTTCTGGGTTGGGTAATCGAACTCTGACCTTATTTTTGACAATTAGAGGAAATATTTACATGTCTATTTCCTAATTTTCAGGCATATGCAGTTCATTAGTCTAATTACAAAGGTACGGATTTTGATGTTTTATGAACTGTATGCCATATCCTTGTGTTTAATTTTTGTGCGATCATGATCCGGGTTCATGTATACATGATTGTCTACATGTCATAAATATGACGTCATAGGTCATGTGACCTGGCGGCCATATTGGATTTTATGAAAACCTTAATCCCTGCCTTCATTTTTCGATCGATTCATTTTGAACTTTGACCACTTATAGTACGCCATGTGATTGGATGCATATCCTAATTATGACGTCATAGGTCAGGTGACATGGCAGGATGGACCGGTATGGTCCCCGGATCATACCGCCCTTGGCGCCCGTCAAAAATCGAAAGAGTATGGCATGGGCAACATCTGCGCCAAATTTGATGCTTTTGGAAGAATTTGAACCAAAATATCCCTAAGGGCCCTGACTAGTAGTAGTTCCCAGATACAACTCATAATGCTGAAGCGCTAGCAGGAGAGCAAGGGTCTCTTTTTCCACAGTGGCATAATTTGCCTGATGTTTGTTAAACTTTCTGGAGTAGTAGCACACCGGGTGATCCACTCCATCCTCATCTTAGTGTAATAGAACTGCCCCAGCCCCTACATCACTTGCATCAATGGCCAACTTGAAAGGTGCTTGAAAATCCAGGGCTGCTAGGATAGGAGAGCACATTAATATCGCTTTGACGTGGGCAAAGGCAGCCTGACATTTGTCATCCCAAACAAACTTGGTCTCTTTCCTCAGCAAATTCGTTAAAGGGGCTACCTCATCAGAAAAATTCCTGCAGAACCGCCGGTACCAACCAGCCATACCCAAGAATCTCATAAGCTCCTTCTTCCCTTTTGGAACTTGGAAGCGATCAATGGCTTCTATCTTGGCTGTCACCGGTTGCACCTGACCCTGACCTACTACATGGCCTAGGAACACCACCTGTGCCTTTACAAACTCACTCTTAGATAAGTTGATGGTCAACCCTGCCTCGGTCAGTTTCTTGAAAAATGCCTGAATTTGTTTAATATGATCTTCCATGGTCATAGTGTGGATGATGACATCATCCAGATAAGCCTCCACCCCTTCAAGGTCTGCAATAAGCTTGTTAATCAGCCGTTGAAACGTAGCAGGCCCATTTTTCAATCCAAAGGGAAGAACCTTGTACTGATACAACCCATTTGGTGTGACTAAAGCCGAGATTTCCTTGGCTCTATCAGTAAGAGGAATCTGCCAATACCCTTTCAGCAAGTCAAACTTAGTCACAAGTTTAGCTGGGCCTATTCTATCTATACAGTCATCAATCCTCGGGATGGGATATGAGTCGGTCTTGGTCACTGCATTAACCCGTTTTAAATCGGTACAACAGCGAAAACTGCAATCGGGTTTTGGAACCAACACACATGGTGAGCTCCATTCGCTGCTGCTTGGTTCGATGATGTCATTCTCCAACATATACTGAACCTCCTTCCGAAGATACTCCATCTTCACAGGGTTCATCGGATAGGGGTGTTGCTTCACAGGAGTGGCTTCCCCCACCTCAATATCATGATATACCAAGTCAGTACGACCAGGTACATCTGTGAACAAATGTGCAAACTCAAAGATTAGGCAGGATAGTTGTCCTTGTTGTTCCCTCGTCAAATGACCTAATTTCTCATGTAAATGACTCAACACTTCTGTGTTCTTCAATCAGGGACAAGCCTGGTCATCAATGTTATCAAACTTCACACCGGCATCAACCTCTGGATTCTCTTGCACCCCGACTACAGGCACGACAGGTGAGACAGGATCCATTTTTTCCACAGGCTTCCTCACATGATACTTCTTCAGTCGGTTGACATGACACAGCTGCCACTTTTTGCGTTGGTCGGGAGTTGTCACCACGTAATCTGTTTCACTAACCCTCCTTTCGATTGCATGGGGACCAAAATATCTAGCCTGTAGTGGCTGACCTGGAACAGGAAGCAACACTAACACTCGGTCCTCAGGACTGAAATTTCTTATCTGAGATTTCTTGTCAAGTCTCACTTTCATTTTATCCTGTGTCACTTTCAAGTTTCTTCTCACAACTTCACAAGCCTTTGCCAATCTGTGCCTAACCGTTGACACATACTCCACCACTGTTGACTGTAACTCCTCCTGTAGCCACTGTTCTTTCACTAATTTCAATGGTCCTCGCACTGAGTGTCCAAACACAAGTTCAAAAGGACTGAATCCCAATGACTCCTGAACAGATTCCCTCGTAGCAAACAACAATAAGGGTATTCCTTCATCCCAATCCTTGTCACATTCAAAACAATACGTTCTGATCATATTCTTCAATGTCTGGTGAAACCTTTCCAAGGCCCCTTGGCTCTCGGGATGGTAAGTACTTGATCTTACTTGCTCCACTCCCAACAGGTGTACCACTTGCTGAAAAAGCGTTGACATGAAATTGGAACCCTGATCAGACTGGATGACCTAAGGTAGACCAACCAAAGTGAAAAATTTAATCAAGGCCTCCGCAATAACTTTCCGACATATATACAGACTTGGCATTTAATATGGAATATTTTTTTTTTCTTGACTTGGGTTTACTTTCTGAACTCGGTATATCAATCTGGTGAGTTTCTTTTATGCTTCGGTGATTTATTTGTCAAAAGAACCATGTCACTGATTGTCTGTCGCAGCAAGAAGTCAATAACAGGATTATATCACAGGTGGCGTGACAAAATGTACGGACAGGTACATTTGACGATTGGCTTCACAATCGGGTATATAAGGGTTGTTGCGTTCTGTATTAGTGGAAAACAACTGCTGCACGTCTACAAAAGTTATTGCCGCTTCCCCTGGAGATGGTCCGTCAAGTCGACAATGCTGTTTGTCTTTTAGTGGTGGCTTTACGAAATTCTGGCATGAAACAGCGTGCTATTGCTCGGCAGTATGGCATCACTCAAGGTCAGGTGTCAAAGATCCTGAAACGAAATGCTCAGAGGGGTGTCCCTACTCCAATACCGAGGTCAGGACGTCCCCCGCAGAACCACAAGGAGGGATGATCGCCAGCTGCACCGGTTAGTCCGCAATGGCCGGACCAAGTCAGCTAATCGGCTTAGGGCTGAGTGGCAGCAACTGACAAATGTGCCTGTATCCAGAAGGCCAGTCAACCAACGACTGGTTCAAGCAGGCTATCGTGCCAGGCGTCCCCTGAGAAAGCCACGTCTGACCAGACAACACCGCCAGCGCCGATTGCAGTGGGCGAGAGAGCACCGTCAATGGCAGCCAGGACACTGGAATCACGTTATCTTCAGTGACGAGTCTAGATTTCTGGTCTATCATCAAGATGGCCACGTCCGAGTGCGCAGACAAGTGCATGAAGCCTACAACAAAGATTGTATAGTGCCAATAGTCCAAGCTGGAGGTGGTGGGGTGACCCTTTGGGCTGCTTTTCATGCAGGGGGCAAAACTGACCTGGTTGTTCTGAATGGAAACCTGAACCAGTTCAAGCACAGGGCCATTCTGGAAGAAACATTGCTTCCATTTGTTCGTGCAGCCTTTCGAGGAATCTTTGTCTTCCAAGATGACAATGCACGGCCTCATTGTGCTCGCATGATCCAACACTTTCTTGCTGACCGTGGTTTAGAGCATATGGAGTGGCCTGCCATGTCCCGGGATAAGAATCCGACAGAGAACTTGTGGGCAGAATTAACGCGTCAAATCGACAACTTCGACCAGCAGCCTGCCTCTGTGCGTGAATTGCAGCAGGCTATTGTCACTGCACGGCAAGCGATTCCTGTCCAAACCTTGGCAAATCTCGTGAACAGCATGCCTCGACGTGTACGTGCTCTCCTGAATGCTCGTGGGGGTAACACGAAGTCCTGAACTGTAATTTTACTGTCCGTAATCCCAGTTGTAATTTAACTTTTGTTTTTGTTAAAAAAAATTTTTGGCTAATGTGCAAAACAAAGAGATACTTCTGGAAAACGCACAGAAGTTTAACACAGTACTGTCCGTGAATTGAGTTCGATATCAGTTTCCATCACTTTCAAGGATCAATTTATTTGCTTCGAAATGTCAAATGTGGTTTTTGTTTCTTTTAAACGTCACATTAACAAAATCTAGAATAATTTCAACATAATTCCAATGAAGTTTTGGTTCTTAGTCATCTTGAAAAGTAAGTTCACCCCACAAAAAAAATATTCCATATTAAATGCCAAGTCTGTATATACATGTCGAATCCGTAACAGAAGGAAATGAAGGCACTTGCTGCTTGTTATCATCGTCTTGTCTTGTGTGCGGGCTAACAAAAACCAGCTGGCCCTGACCGGCATACAGGCCATTTGAAGATCAGGGCCATCTAAATCTTCTCAAATTGCACACATGGATCACTTTCTTTATTCAAGAGCAGTGCCACTTGACAGGTGATCCATGTGTGTGTGTGCCAGTGCCACCCAACACGTGGTCGGAATGCCACCCAACAGGTGGTCCGAAGGTTGGCCCGAATGATAAAGCAGCCAAGAGCTGCCACAGCAGAGGTGCGGGGCCACAAGGCTTGTGGTCCATAGGTACAAGATGACTTGGCAGCAAGATGCTGCACAGGTCGGCCTCCAAATGGTCCTGGGGCGAGGAGGAAGACAATGCGCAACAAGCACACGGAAAAGCAAACAGTGGCATGCGAAAAACAAGGTGACCAGGTGACCAGACCATACTTCACATTTAATCTATATTATAATAGCCGTAGATGATTCTGTCTGTCTGTCTGTCTGTCTGTTGGGTGTCTGTCCGGGGTGTGGCTTACTCGGTTTGCAGAGTAGCTCCACCCATAGCTCCACCCATTCTGGGAGTGGCTTCATATAATTATAAACAAATATCCACCATTTTATTAACTCGCATAGCTTTGAGGCCTGTTTTGTAGGCCCGTGGTGTCTTGCTCTCTCTCCCAATTTTATTTCAAATCAAATTCGATATATCATTTCATTTTTCACAGTCGCTAACATCGTTTTAGACTCGGTTGAAAAAAAACGGGAAGAAAATCCGATGAAAGTTGCCGTTTATAGAACGAAATGAATTCTCAAACGCCTGTAACTTCAAGGCCATTGAGTCTCTCTCACGCCTTTATCTCCAATCTAACTCACCATATGATTTCATTTTTATCGATGGTTTTAGACTCGTTGTCAGCAATAATTGAGAACATTCCACACGCGTGGGAAAATGCAGAGATATATTTTTAAAAATCGCGTCATGGTGTATCATACACCGCCCAACATGACACCGACGGCAACGTGTCGATATATATTAAAAATTCGCTTTTGCTTTTCCGTTAAGATATATTACTTTTTCGTTTGATGACAGTCGTCACAAAAACGTCAACAATGATGCCGACATATATTTCTTCGTTTTTATTTCATTCAACATTATTAGCCGGAAGTAAAATATGTTTCAGGAAATTACCGAGAGATATTTCTTCGTTTTTTTTATTAGTTATGTGCGCATACACTTTAAATAGGTTTATTTGAAATCTTTAATTTTCCACAATATAATTTACTTGCCATTTATCATTTGATGATTACGAGACACTTCCTCTTGAGGATCGCGACAATTCATGCGCTGCGTGGAAACTTCTATTTCCAAAATGAATGAGACGCTCGATGAAGAACGCAGACTTGAACAGGATGCAGCAAGAAAACGAATGAGACGGGCGAACGAGTCCATCGACGAACGTCAATGCAAACTTGCGGGGTCACCCGTGGGAATCCCACGGGCATGGATGTGTGTGACATTTCGACATATTGAGTTAGATGCTGCACATTCATTTTTACAAAATGGTTACTGGCAAGTCATCAGATCCAGAAATGGTTTAATCAGACTTCACTGGGCTATACAATCACATATCTTCAGTATTAAATGTATCATACCTGAATCCAAAGAACATTTCCGAGCTTTTCCAAGATGGTGACCGAATATGCTTTTATGTTCTGTATGACGAGCATGGGCAGGAAGATAGATGTTAGATCAGACAAAAGTATTTTCACATATGCAGAGTGAGTGTTGACGATGTCACAGCTGGTAAGTAAAATATGAAATGCGCGCATACGCACACAGGAGACAGAAGCCACAACAGCAGCAACTTGCATCCACAAACAAAAACATGATGTCTTGGTAATCTCCTGATTTCATGATGCCATGCACACATTTAAGGCACCCAATTCCAAGAGGCAGCACAAAACTCCCCCCCCCCCCCCCACCAATTTTTTTTTACTGAACTTCCTCCATGTTTGACTGTAGGGAAGGTGTTCTTTTCTTTGAAGGCTTCATTTTGCTATCTGGAAACATAGGGTTGATGTGCTTCACTAAAAAGCTCGAATTTGGTCTCATCTGTCCACAGGATATTCTCCCAGAAGGATTTTGGCTTGCTCAGGTGCGTTTTGAAAAACGCCAGTGGGGCGTTCTTGTGTCTCTCTCAGCAGCGAGGTCCTCATGGGTCTCCTGCCATAAAAACCCTTTTATCGAGTTGGCGACGGATGGTGCAAGTTGAAACTGTCGTACCTTGTGTGCAAAGGTCAGCTTGAATCAGTTTGGCAGTTAATTGAGGTGCTTTCTCCACCATTCGAACAAACATTTATTCGCTGCAATCTTCGATCAAATTTGCTCTTGCGGCCACGCCCAGGGAGGTTGGCTACAATGCCACGGTCCTTAAACTTCCTGATAACATTGCGTACGTGGAATGAGCTAAGATTTAGTAATTACTTCAACTTTTTTTTTTGTTCCACCGCAAACCAAAGAAATACATTATGTGGATACCAAAATATTGTTTTATTTCAACAATTTTCTGGGAGAATTTTTTCAATGCTATTTCTTCTTATTTTCTGATTTAAAAGGATATATTAAGTTCTGAATCAAAAACAAAGGTTCTGGAATATTAACAGTGAAATAAATAATTGTGGAGACAAAATACTTTTGTCAATTTCAACTTATTTTTTGGAGAAAATTGTGAGTTATTTGAAAAAAGTGCAAGGGTGCCAATATTTTTGGCCACGACTGCACAAGCACACACAAAGGAGGATACTTTATGACCTGGGAGGGCTATGTTCCACCTTCTGAAACACACATACTAGCCCAGGAGCATTAGGTTAGGACCTGGAAGAAATTAGTAGAAAGCTGATTTTTTGCAGAGCTTCAGAATACCATGTGGATGCCCACAATATAAAGTCCCACGAGTCCCACCTTGTGGCATTTTCAAAATTCAAGATGGCCGCCGGTTGGATTGAAAATACATAAATATGGATAACTTCTGCCTAGAACCTCATAAAAGTGTACTTTTCGTGGCTAAATATATGTTTTAGCACACTAGGATTTTAATAGAATATATTTCAGTGACCTCAGATAATGATATGTCGATATAATCCAAGATGGCTGACAAAATTGCCGCTGCTGTAATGCAAAAAAACATCAAAATCATGATAAGTTTAATTTGCTATTATTTTATTTAATGCAAAATGTTTCACATTGTGACCACAAGGCCTGCAAGAGGTAAACAACACATGGCGATTTGACATTTAATTACAATACGACACAAAAGCAGACCAACTCTTTGATCCCAGTCATCCCAACCTGATTCTCGTGTTTTGGACAGTCCCGTGTTAACTGAATGTCACTTTTCTTATTCCTGACTTAAACACTGTTATCAGTACTAGACTACGGATTTTTATGTTAAGAAAATAGGCCTTTTATGTTTTGAAAAGCGGAAATATATTTTTTTTATGTGAAAAAATCCCGAAATATTTTTTTCCCCCGTTTTATTCGTTTTTTATTATTACTGTAGCGGTTACCGCTGGATGCACACAATCGCCTTGCACCGGCCAGAACACGGCCAGACGCACCTCTCCCGGGCATGCCCGGACTCACTGTTCCCGGGCACGCCCGAACCTCCCGGGCACGCCCGGTCTCGTCTTTCCCGGGCATGCCCGCTCTCGCCTTTCCAGGGCTCGCCCAGAGCGTCCGGGCATGCCCGCTATCGCCTTGTCAGGGCTCGCCCAGAGCGTCCGGGCATGCCCGCTATCGCCTTTCCAGGGCTCGCCCAGAGCGTCCGGGCATGCCCGCTATCGCCTTTCCAGGGCTCGCCCAGAGCGTCCGGGCATGCCCGCTCTCGCTTTTCCAGTGCTCGTCCAGAGCGCCCGGGCACGCCCAGCCTCGACTTGCCAGGCCGCAGCCAAACACGCCCGGGCAGGTCCAGACTCACCTTTCCAAGGCTCGCCCTTGACACCCGGGCATGCCCGGTATAGCTTTTGCCGGGCAAACTTCCCGACATAAATGTGTATATATATTGCTGCCCGATAAACGGGCTTGTCAGAATACCTGAGCTGTTTTGTTTCAATAAAGCAACTCGGACGAATTCCGTCTTTGGTCGCGTCAATTCTTTCGACTCGCGTTGGAGCGCAGTTCCTTCATTGGTGACCTACCGACATGGATACGGCAGTGACGCTTAAACTGCCTACCTTCTGGGAGGCTCACGCGGCTGTTTGGTTCGCTCAGGCGGACTCTCAGTTCGCCCTGCGAGGCATCACCGCGGACGACACCCGCTTCCACCATGTTGTGGCGGCGCTCGGTTCCGCCACCGCGGCCCGCGCCTTGAGCCTCCTCGAGCACCCGCCGGCTGCTGACAAATACGACGCGCTGAAGACACTCCTCCTCGACGCTTTCGCCCTCTCACCGGCAGCACGCGCACGGCGCCTGCTCGCTCTGCCCGAGCTCGGCGACACGCGCCCGTCCGAGCACATGGACTATATGCTCTCGTTGCTCGGTGAGCACTCTCCGGATTTTCTGTTCCGCGAGCTGTTCCTTCGCCAGCTGCCTCACCCGGTACGCCTCGCCCTGGCTGGCACGTTGATCACGGATTCCCGCGCCCTCGCCAGCGAAGCCGATAAGATCTCCTCGGCGGGCCAGCACATCGGCGCGGTTACCTGGAGCCCGCCGCCGTCCGAGGCGATGCCCACGACACCCGAGCGCCCTGCGCGGTTGGAGGCCGAACTGCCGGTGCAACTGGCGGCCGCCACGCCGCACCGCCCGCTTCCGACACGACGGCCGGGGCCTCCACCTGACCGGGCGTGGTGTTATTACCACGCCAGGTTCAGACACAAGGCTCGGACGTGCCGGCCCCCGTGCACTTTCGGCAGGTCGGGAAACGGCCGGGCCGGCGTTCATTCCCAGCCATGAGCGCCGGCCACTCGGGCAACTTGCTGTTTATTCGGGACAAAGCGTCTGGGCGGCGTTTCCTGTGTGACACCGGCGCCCAACTGAGCGTCATACCCGCCTCCGAGCAGGACAGGTGGGACGCCGTTTGCGGCCCCTCTTTGGTCGCTGCTAATGGCTCGGCCATACGCACTTTCGGCCCACGCGTCGTCACCCTCTGCTTCGGCAGCCAGCGTTTTCAATGGACTTTTGTGACCGCCTGCGTCCCCATGGCTTTGCTGGGCGCCGACTTCCTCTGCGCGCACGGGCTGCTGGTCGACGTCAAACGTCATCACCTTGTCAACGCCGAGACCTTCAGCTCCCTGGCGTGCACGATGAGCAGCTCCGCGCCGACCGAACTGGCGTGCGCCCTCCCGGCAGCGAACGAGTTCGCTCGCCTGCTCACGGAATTCCCGGCCCTCACGCGGCCGACGTTTTCGGCCGTCGCGGTGCGGCACGGGATCGAGCACCACATACCCACTACGGGCCCGCCGGTCTATGCCAGGGCCCGCCGCCTCGACCCGGCCAAGCTCGCCATGGCGAAGGCCGAGTTCGACGCGTTGGAGCACCTCGGCATCGTGCGGCGCTCCGATAGCGCGTGGGCCTCGCCACTGCACATCGTGCCAAAGCCGGGGGGTGGATGGCGCCCGTGTGGCGACTACCGCCGTCTCAACGACGCTACCACCCCCGACAGGTACCCGATCCCGCATATTCAGGACTTTTCCGCCCGTTTGGCGGGACGGGTCATCTTTTCGAAAATTGACCTGATACGGGGCTACCACCAGGTACCTGTCCAGGCGGCCGACGTCCCAAAGACGGCCGTCATCACGCCGTTCGGCCTGTTCGAATTTTTGCGGATGCCGTTTGGCCTCAAGAACGCGGCCCAGGCGTTCCAGCGCTTGATGGACGGCGTGCTGCGCCACCTGCCGTTTCTTTTCGTCTATCTGGACGATATCCTCGTCGCCAGCACGTCCCGCGCCGAGCACCTCCTCCACCTCCGAACACTGTTCGGTCGCCTCAGCGAGCACGGCTTAATTGTCAACCCGGTCAAATGCCACTTCGGCGCGACGACCGTTGACTTTTTGGGCCACCGCATCACCAAGACCGGGGCCGTGCCGCTGCCGACCAAGGTCGAGGCCATCACCACATTCCCGCGTCCCCGTTCCATCAAGGCCCTCCAAGAGTTCCTCGGCATGGTGAATTTTTATCACCGATTCGTGCCCCGCGCTGCTCAGCTCATGCGGCCCCTTTACGAGGCCCTCCGGGGCAAGCCGGCCAAGCATGACATTGTTTGGTCCACGGCCATGGACGCGGCCTTCGCCAGCACCAAACGGGCCCTCGCCGACGCAACGCTGCTGGCTCACCCGGTGCTCAACGCACCCATCGCCCTCACTACGGACGCCTCCAACTACGCGGTGGGCGCCGTCCATGAGCAATGGGTGGACAGGGTTTGGCAGCCACTCGCTTTTTTCAGCCGGCAACTCCGGCCGAACGAGTTAAACTACAGCACGTTCGACCGCGAGCTGCTCGGGCTATTCCTGGCCGTTCGCCATTTCCGACACCTCCTGGAGGGCCGCCCGTTCACGGCTTTCGTCGACCACAAGCCGTTGGTCTATGCAATGGCTAAGGTCACGGAGCCGTGGTCGGCCCGCCAGCAGCGCCACCTCTCCGCCGTGTCGGAGTTCACCACGGACACCCGGCACGTCGCCGGCAAAGACAACGCCGTGGCCGACTGTCTTTCTCGGGCCAGCGCGAACGCGGTCCACCTCGGCGTGGACTTCGCGCTCATGGCGGCCGACCAGACCAGCGACGCCTCGGTGCAGGCACTCCGTGCGGCGGACACGGGCCTCCGCCTGGCCGACATTCCCTTCGCGGGCACCGTCCTGCTCTGCGACGTCTCCCAGGGCCAGCCTCGCCCCATCATGCCCGTTTCCTGGCAGCGCCGCATCTTCGCCTCCATCCACGGCCTTTCTCACCCGGGCCGGAAAGCTTCTCAGAAGCTGGTGTCAGCGCGTTTCGTCTGGCACGGCCTTCGACGAAACATCCGCGACTGGGCCAACGCCTGCACGGCCTGCCAGCGGGTCAAGGTCCACCGCCACACCCAGGCCCCGCTGGCACCTTTCGCCGTGCCTGAACGGCGTTTCGACCACGTCCACGTGGACCTGGTGGGTCCCCTGCCCCCCTCGCGGGGGTTCACCCACCTGCTCACCATGGTGGACAGGACCACCAGGTGGCTGGAGGCCGTGCCCCTCGCCTCCACCACCACCGCCGACGTGGCGCAAGCGTTCATCGCCACCTGGGTCGCGCGCTTTGGCGCACCAGCGGACATCTCGTCCGACCGCGGCCCACAGTTCACATCTGAGCTTTGGGGCGCGGTCGCCCGTTCGTTGGGGGTCACGCTGCACCGCACCACGGCCTACCACCCCCAAGCCAACGGGTTGTGCGAGCGGTTTCACCGCTCCATGAAGGCCGCACTCATGGCCGGCCTTCAGGACGACGGTTGGGCCGACCGGCTGCCGTGGGTCCTTTTGGGCCTTCGCACGGCCCCCAAGGAAGACCTCCAGGCGTCCGCCGCCGAGCTCGTCTACGGCCAGCCGCTCCGCGTCCCGGGCGAATTCGTGCCCGACGCTACCAGTCCCTGGTCCGCCGCTCGCCAGCGCTCGGACCTCCAGGAGGCCGCCCGACGATTTGCCCCTGTGCCGACGTCCCGCCACGGTGGCCTCCAGTCCTACGTCCCCCCGGCGCTTCGCACAGCGGAGTACGTCTTTGTGCGTCATGACGCGCACCGGGGGCCACTCCGGCCGCCGTACGACGGGCCCTTCCGGGTCCTGCGACGGGGCGACAAGTCTTTCATCGTCGACTTCGGCGGCCGGCCGGACCGGATTTCTGTGGACCGCCTCAAACCGGCGCACATGGACGTCGACCGACCACCACGGTTGGCCCTTCCTCCGCGGCGAGGCCGCCCCCCGTCGACAGTTCCCCCCGCTCGACCACCCACCACCACGTCGGACCCCTCCCCACGACCCTCCAGGGGTCGCTTCGGCCGGGTCATCCGGACCCCCCTTAAATTGACCCTGCCGGTGCAGGTCGATTCTGGAGGGGCGTGTGTAGCGGTTACCGCTGGATGCACACAATCGCCTTGCACCGGCCAGAACACGGCCAGACGCGCCTCTCCCGGGCATGCCCGGACTCACTGTTCCCGGGCACACCTGGTCTCGTCTTTCCCGGGCATGCCCGCTCTCGCCTTTCCAGGGCTCGCGCAGAGCGTCCGGGCATGCCCGCTATCGCCTTGTCAGGGCTCGCCCAGAGCGTCCGGGCATGCCCGCTATCGCCTTTCCAGGGCTCGCCCAGAGCGTCCGGGCATGCCCGCTATCGCCTTTCCAGGGCTCGCCCAGAGCGTCCGGGCATGCCCGCTCTCGTTTTTCCAGTGCTCGTCCAGAGCGCCCGGGCACGCCCAGCCTCGACTTGCCAGGCCGCAGCCAAACACGCCCGGGCAGGTCCAGACTCGCCTTTCCAAGGCTCGCCCTTGACACCCGGGCATGCCCGGTATAGCTTTTGCCGGGCAAACTTCCCGACATAAATGTGTATATATATTGATGCCCGATAAACGGGCTTGTCAGAATACCTGAGCTGTTTTGTTTCAATAAAGCAACTTGGACGAATTCCGTCTTTAGTCGCGTCAATTCTTTCGACTCGCGTTGGAGCGCAGTTCCTTCATTACCAAGTTTTTCAGAAATCAGTCAAAAAAAGAACAAAAAATGGTAAGCTTTTTCCTGCCCAACATTAAGCACTCTGGGCTAGTAAACAGGTAAAAAATGACGTTCAGGTACCTTTATTGCAACCGCATTGTTTGATAAGTAGAGGACTAGAAGAAATTGACAAGACCCTTCTAGGAACGGTTAAAGGAGGTGTTTGAAATCATTATCTTGGTAATGTTCTCCTTGGTGAGGCGGTGTCGGCGGTCGGTGAGGACGTTTCTGTAGACGGAGAAGGACCTTTCCACGTCGACGCTGACGATGGGGCAGTACCTCAAGAGGGGGATGTCGGCAAGCTTGACTCCAGCCGGCACACCAACCTCAGATCCGTGCTGATCTCCATCCAGGATCAAAGCCATTGTCCTCAGCACACCAATGTCGGGATTGCGCTGCAGCACCGCCTTGAACTTGGTGAGCAGGATCTCCTTACGGCAGCCTCGGATCTTTTCGAGCTCCTCCTTGGCCTGATCAAGGAGCTGGAAGGCCTTGGCCAGCTCCATGCCGGCCTCCTCCAGCTGCTTAAGGTTCTTCAGGATGAACGACACGTGGGCATTTAAGAAGACCAAACTGAGCTTGATGTCCGCCTTTCCGAACAGGTCCTTGGCACTCCGGATTGCCATCGCGTCGTCATCGTTCAGCTGGTCCACAATGTCCTTGACGGCCTCGAAGTGCTCGGCGCAAAACACCACGGCGTCGATCCACGTCCCCCACCGAGTCAGAATGGGCTCCGGGGGGAGAGAAAGATTGGGCTGCTGCTCCTTCCAAAGGACAACACGCGACGGGGCTTTGAGGAACACCTTCTTCGTCGTGGCAATCAGGTCATTGACGTCCTTGAACATTTCTCGGACTGTCTCGCAGACACGGTGGAGCGCATGGGCAACGCAAGTCACATGCAGCAAGTCCGGGAAGAGTTCCTTCAGGGCATGGCCGGCCTTGATCATATAGGCCGCGGCGTCGCTGACGAGGACCTTGAGGCACTCCGGCTTGAAATCAGGCCAAAGATAGCGCAGCGTGTCTGACTGCGCGCACGATCTCCCCGGAGTTGGTCTTCTCCAGAAACATGCACTGGACGAGGTGGGGATGAAAGTACCCCTCCTTGGACAAGCGTCCCGCGATGATGTTGGCCACATATCGACCTGCCGAATCGGTCGTCTCGTCGACGGACAGCTAGATTGGCTGCTGTCCGAGGTCGGCACGGATCCCCGCCAAGGCCTCGTCGTAGCACTTGTCGAGGTAGTGCTTTCGAATCCAGCTTTCATCGGGGATCTGGAGAGTGATGTGCTTCTCCAGGAACGACTGGAGGGCAGGGTTTTCCAATTTCGACCATGTGATGCCAGCGGCCAGCATGGCCTGGCACAGCTCCTGAGCCACGACGTCGCACTTGTGCCTCTTTCCGCCACCAAAGTCCTCCATGGTGGCTTGCGTGACCGTCTTCTTCTTCAAGGCCAAGTTGCTCTTGTGGCGGTCTCCTCGGACATGTTGGGCCAGCTCAGACTTCTGCTTCACCCGGAAAGTCTTTTCTCAAGCTCGACAGAAAGCCGTGTCACTCGACACATACTTGAAGGTAGCCCCATCGCCACCAGCGTTGAATTCCTTCAGCCACTTGTCACGAAGAGCAGCACTCATCTTGATAGGAGACTTGTTCACACTTTGTGTACACTCTCTCACTGTAGTACACCGCCTCACTGCTGTGCACGCTGGGGACGCAACGCACGCAAGTGGACGCAACGTTTTGTTTTTGAGATCGATTGCAGTTAAAAATTTCGATCGCAGTTAAAAATTTCGAAAAATTCCCTAATTTTTTTTAGCGTTGCCAGACATTTTCGACCAAAAAGGGCATTTTATTTTATTTTTCCCGAAAAAGGGCGAAATTTTTTTTTCTCCGAAAATAGCAAAATAATTTCTTTGCGCGCAAAAAAGCCGTTTTATGTGAAAAAATATTTTTTATTTTTTCACATAAAAATCCGATGTGCAGTTATCACCCTCTAAATCAATGTCCCGAGAGTTTTTGCAATTATGGCCATTACAAACAGTACACAAGAGGGTACACTCCAGACCAGACTTGTAGCAAGTGCATCGTTTTCCACACCCCGCCTTGCATCCACAAGATATCATTTTCAGCACTTTCTCAGGGGCGACAGGCCTATCAGTCTCGATTGGAACAAGTAGTCCCTCTCTGTACTGCCACCCCCACTCAGTTGGCAGCAGTTCATTCCCCTGCCACTGCAGAACAGCATGGTATGCTCTGTAGCTGTGGAATTTGGTAGCTGCCGAAGTAGGTGGGAGTGATTCCAGCTTCAGTAGATCTTGGATTATCTCTGCATGTCATTATCTGAGATCACTGAAAGATATTCTATTGAAATCATAGGATGCTAAAAAATATATTTAGACATAAAAAGTATACTTTTATGAGGTTCTAGGCTGAAGTTATCGCAATTTATGCATTTTCCGTCGTTTTTTTTTCTTTCTTTTTTTCTATACTGAATCGAGGCTCGTGAAAGAGCTGACAACCGAGAGGGAAAGACAGCACAGGGGGACCACGAGGGAAAGACAAAGACAGCACATGGGGACCGCGAGGGAAAGACAGTACAGGGGGACCACGAGGGAAAGACAAAGACAGCACATGGGGACCGCGAGGGAAAGACAGCACAGGGGGACGGTGAGGGAAAGACAAAGACAGCACATGGGGACCGCGAGGGAAAGACAAAGACAGCACAGGGGGACCGTGAGGGAAAGACAAAGACAGCACATGGGGACCGCGAGGGAAAGACAGCACAGGGGGACCGTGAGGGAAAGACAAAGACAGCACATGGGGACCGCGAGGGAAAGACAGCACAGGGGGACCGTGAGGGAAAGACAAAGACAGCACATGGGGACCGCGAGGGAAAGACAGCACATGGGGACCACCAATGGAAGGACAAAGACACCACATGGGGACCGCGAGGGAAAGACAGTACAGGGGGACCACGAGGGAAAGACAAAGACAGCACATGGGGACCGCGAGGGAAAGACAGCACAGGGGGACCGTGAGGGAAAGACAGCACAGGGGGACCGCGAGGGAAAGACAGTACAGGGGGACCACGAGGGAAAGACAAAGACAGCACATGGGGACCGCGAGGGAAAGACAGTACAGGGGGACCATGAGGGAAAGACAGTACAGGGGGACCACGAGGGAAAGACAAAGACAGTACAAGGGGACCGCGAGGGAAAGACAGTACAAGGGGACCGCGAGGGAAAGACAGTACAAGGGGACCGTGAGGGAAAGACAGTACAAGGGGACCGCGAGGGAAAGACAGTACAGGGGGACCGCAAGGGAAAGACAAAGACAGCACATGGGGACCGCGAGGGAAAGACAGCACATGGGGACCACGAGGGAAAGACAAAGACAGCACATGGGGACCGTGAGGGAAAGACAGCACAGGGGGACCGCGAGGGAAAGACAGCACAGGGGGACCACGAGGGAAAGACAGTACAGGGGGACCACGAGGGAAAGACAAAGACAGTACAAGGGGACCGCGAGGGAAAGACAGTACAGGGGGACCACGAGGGAAAGACAAAGACAGCACATGGGGACCGCGAGGGAAAGACAGCACAGGGGGACGGTGAGGGAAAGACAAAGACAGCACATGGGGACCGCGAGGGAAAGACAAAGACAGCACAGGGGGACCGTGAGGGAAAGACAAAGACAGCACATGGGGACCGCGAGGGAAAGACAGCACAGGGGGACCGTGAGGGAAAGACAAAGACAGCACATGGGGACCGCGAGGGAAAGACAGCACAGGGGGACCGTGAGGGAAAGACAAAGACAGCACATGGGGACCGCGAGGGAAAGACAGCACATGGGGACCACCAATGGAAGGACAAAGACACCACATGGGGACCGCGAGGGAAAGACAGTACAGGGGGACCATGAGGGAAAGACAAAGACAGCACATGGGGACCGCGAGGGAAAGACAGCACAGGGGGACCGTGAGGGAAAGACAGCACAGGGGGACCGCGAGGGAAAGACAGTACAGGGGGACCACGAGGGAAAGACAAAGACAGCACATGGGGACCGCGAGGGAAAGACAGTACAGGGGGACCACGAGGGAAAGACAGTACAGGGGGACCACGAGGGAAAGACAAAGACAGTACAAGGGGACCGCGAGGGAAAGACAGTACAAGGGGACCGCGAGGGAAAGACAGTACAAGGGGACCGCGAGGGAAAGACAGTACAGGGGGACCGCAAGGGAAAGACAAAGACAGCACATGGGGACCGCGAGGGAAAGACAGCACATGGGGACCACGAGGGAAAGACAAAGACAGCACATGGGGACCGTGAGGGAAAGACAGCACAGGGGGACCGCGAGGGAAAGACAGCACAGGGGGACCACGAGGGAAAGACAGTACAGGGGGACCACGAGGGAAAGACAAAGACAGTACAAGGGGACCGTGAGGGAAAGACAGTACAGGGGGCCCACAAGGGAAAGACAAAGACAGCACATGGGGACCGCGAGGGAAAGACAGCACATGGGGACCGCGAGGGAAAGACAGTACAGGGGGACCACGAGGGAAAGACAAAGACAGCACATGGGGACCGCGAGGGAAAGACAGCACAGGGGGACCGTGAGGGAAAGACAGCACATGGGGACCACGAGGGAAAGACAAAGACAGCACATGGGGACCGCGAGGGAAAGACAGTACAGGGGGACAACGAGGGAAAGACAAAGACAGTACAAAGGGACCGCGAGGGAAAGACAAAGACAGTACAAGGGGACCGCGAGGGAAAGACAGTACAGGGGGACCACGAGGGAAAGACAAAGACAGCACATGGGGACCGCGAGGGAAAGACAGCACATGGGGACCGCGAGGGAAAGACAGTACAGGGGGACCGTGAGGGAAAGACAAAGACAGCACATGGGGACCGCGAGGGAAAGACAGCACATGGGGACCACGAGGGAAGGACAGCACATGGGGACCACGAGGGAAAGACAAAGACAGCACATGGGGACCGCGAGGGAAAGACAGCACAGGGGGACCGTGAGGGAAAGACCCTCACGCTACCTCCACTTGCTTTGGAGGATCCGCTGGCATGACGACTAGATATTTAAACACTTAAATATGAACCTTCAGACAAAGAGAAAGCATCTAACCGGCGGACATCTTGAATTTTGAAAATGCCACAATGTGGGACTCGTGGGACTTTGTACTGTGGGTATCCACATGACATTCTGGAGCTCTGTGCAAAGAATCAGCTTTCTACTAATGTCTTCGAGGCTTCCCCTTCATTTTTGGCTAATGCTCCTGGGCTATACAAGCACATATCTTCAGTATTAAATGTATCATACCTGAATCCAAAGAAAATTTCCGAGCTTTTCCAAGATGGTGACCGAATATGCTTTTATGTTCTGTATGACGAGCATGGGCAGGAAGATAGATGTTAGATCAGACAAAAGTATTTTCACATGTGCAGAGTGAGTGTTGACGATGTCACAGCTGGTAAGTAAAATATAAAATGCGCGCACACGCACACAGGAGACAGAAGCCACAACAGCAGCAACTTGCATCCACAAACAAAAACATGATGTTGTGGCGGACACAAAAGCCCACTGGCGTGGTGACATCATTCCACGCACGAAGTGGGCGGTGGCCACGCCCGAGGGGTAGGCGTGGCCTCATGATATACACCGGGCGACCAGCCCGGAGGAGTTCAGTGTTACAGTGTAGTCTTACAATAAAGACATTTATATGTTACCGCTTGTCCGCTTCCTCCTTGCTCACAAGCAGCGCGCGTAACGCCGCGCTTTACTGGTGACCCTCGACGTTGGATCTGCCGGAGCGATCCTTCCACACGCGACGCCATCGCCATGGCCGCCTTCGTCAAACTTCCGGAATTTTGGGAGGCTCAGGCCGAAGTCTGGTTCGTCCAGGCCGAAGCCCAATTTCAGCTTCGGCGCCTCACCAACGACGACCTGCGCTACTGCCATGTCGTCGCCTCCCTCGGGCCCGGCACGGCCGCTCGAGTTGTGTCCGTCCTTCGCCACCCACCGGACGGCCACAAGTACGAGGCACTCAAGCGGCTACTCCTAGCCACGTTCGGCCTCACGGACGACGCACGGGCCGATCGCCTCCTGGATCTCCCCGAGCTCGGTGAGACGCGCCCGTCGGTCCGAATGGACCATATGCTGTCACTGTTGGGCGACGAAGCCCCCGGTTCGCTATTCCGGGCGCTTTTCCGTCGCCAACTTCCAGCGCAGGTTCGCCTCGCGTTGGCCGGGACCGGGCTAACGGAACCCCGAGCATTGGCGGCCGAGGCGGACAAGTACTTCGCCGCTTCGGACACGCGGGCGAGCGTTGGCGTGGCCGTCACGGCCTTCGACGCTGATGTTCCACAGCATCATCTTCTACAGCACGCTGATGTTCCACAGCATCATCTTCTACAGCACGCTGATGTTCCACAGCATCATCTTCTACAGCACGCTGATGTTCCACAGCATCATCTTCTACAGCACGCTGTGGTTCAGCAGCATGCTGATACGCACCTCGTGAACGCCGCCACGCCCCGCCCACCGCCGCGGCGAAAACCGCCACCGCGGGGAAACCCGTCGACTCCACCGGCCTGGCGGAGCCAGCCGCGCTCCTCCAGCTCCACCACCTGGTGCTGGTTCCACGCCAAGTTCGGCCACGAAGCTCGGCGGTGTCATCCGCCGTGCTCCTTCAACGGGTCGGGAAACGCCCGGGCCGGCGCTCAATTGTGGCGATGAGCGCCGGCCGTTCGAGCAGCCTGCTGTTCATAACGGACACCTTCTCCGGGCGCCGTTACCTGTGCGACACGGGAGCACAGGTGAGTGTCATTCCCGCCGGCACGTCAGACAAGCACGCCGCGGGTGGGGGCCCCGCGCTGCTTGCCGCGAACGGGACGCCCATCCGTACGTACGGAAAACGCTGCCTCTCTCTGCGGTTTGGAGGGCAGGTTTTCCGATGGACGTTCGTCACCGCCGACGTGCCCATGGCACTGCTTGGCGCGGACTTCCTGTGCGCTAATGGGCTCCTGGTCGACGTCAAGCGCAGACGGCTTGTCCAGGCCGAGACGTTCAGCTCGCTCGCATGTGCGTTGCCCAGCTCAACGAGCGGCTTGCCAAGCGGCTTGCCGAACGATTCGGTTCCGGCCACGTTGGTCTGTACGCTTCCGGCAGCGGACGCATTCACCCGCCTCCTCGCCGGCTTCCCGGCCCTCACGCGGCCCACCTTCTCGGCGGGGGCCGTCAAGCACGGGGTGGCCCATCACATCCCCACCGTCGGGCCACCGGTCTACGCCCGGGCACGCCGCCTCGAGCCGACGAAGCTGGCGGTGGCAAAAGCGTGGTTCGCTACCCTGGAGCGACTCGGCATCGTTCGGCGCTCAGAGAGCGCTTGGGCGTCGCCGCTGCACATCGTGCCGAAGCCCGGCGGGGGATGGCGACCGTGCGGGGACTATCGCCGTCTCAATGACGCCAAGACTCCCGACCGCTACCCCGTCCCCCACATTCAGGACTTTTCCGCCCGTTTGGCGGGCAGGTCCTTCTTCTCGAAGGTGGACCTCATACGCGGCTACCATCAGGTCCCCGTCAGGCCGGAGGACGTCCCGAAGACGGCGGTCATCACGCCATTCGGACTCTTCGAGTTCCTGCGCATGCCCTTCGGTCTGAAGAATGCGGCTCAGGCGTTCCAGCGGCTGATGGACAGCGTCCTGCGCGACTTGGATTTTGTCTACGTCTACCTGGACGATATCCTCGTCGCCAGCGCGTCCCGCGAAGAGCACCTACGCCACCTCCGCACGCTCTTCGAACGCCTGGGCCAGCATGGCCTGATTGTGAACCCCGCAAAGTGCCGGTTCGGCGCCGCCACAATCGATTTTCTGGGGCACCGTGTCACCAGGCACGGAGCCGTCCCCCTGCCGGCCAAGGTGGAGGCGGTGAAGGGGTTTCCGCGCCCCCGCACGATCAGAGGGCTGCAGGAGTTCCTGGGCATGGTGAACTTTTACCATCGGTTCCTGCCCCGTATCGCCCAGCTCCTGCGCCCCCTGCACGAAGCTCTCCGAGGTAAGCCGGGCAAAGGCGACGTTACCTGGACCGAGCAGATGGACACGGCGTTCACGGGCGCGAAGCTCGCTTTGGCTAACGCCACCATGCTCGCGCACCCGGCGCCCGATGCACCGATCGCCCTCACCACCGATGCCTCGGACTACGCGGTGGGCGCGGTGCACGAGCAATGGGTGCGTGGAGCTTGGCAACCGCTGGCGTTCTTTAGCCGGCAGCTTCGCCCGCCCGAACGCCGTTACAGTACCTTCGACCGCGAGTTGCTCGGACTTCACTTGGCGGTCAGGCACTTCCGTCATCTGCTCGAGGGCCGGGCGTTCACTGCCTTCGTCGACCACAAGCCGCTGATCTTCGCGATGGGCAAGGTCACCGAGCCGTGGTCGGCCCGGCAGCAGCGTCACCTCTCGGCCGTGTCCGAGTACACCACGGACATCCAGCACGTCGCGGGGAAGGACAACCCGGTTGCGGATTGCCTTTCCCGGGCCGTCGCCCACGCAGTCCACCTCGGCATCGACTATGCCCGGATGGCAGCGGACCAGGCTGCTGACCCCGACGTCCAGGCCTTGCGGACCGCCGTCACGGGCCTCCGCGTCACCGAGGTGCCGTTCGACGGCGCGGGCGCGGCCCTCTTGTGCGACGTCTCCCTCGGGCGTCCTCGCCCCATTGTGCCCGCGGGCTGGCAGCGCCAGGTGTTTGACGCCATCCACGGCCTGTCCCACCCGGGCGCGAGGGCCTCCCAAAGGCTGATCGCCGACAAGTTCGTCTGGCATGGCCTCCGGAAGGCCGTCCGCGGCTGGGCCAGGACGTGCCTCGCGTGCCAGCGCGCCAAGGTGCACCGGCACACCCAGGCCCCGTTGGCCCCGTTCACGGTGCCGGAACGCCGGTTTGACCACGTCCACGTGGACCTGGTGGGACCTCTGCCCCCCTCGCGGGGTTTCACCTACGTCCTCACCATGGTGGACCGCACCACCCGGTGGCCGGAGGCCGTGCCCTTGGCGTCGACAACGGCGGCCGATGTCGCGCAGGCTTTCATCGCCACCTGGGTCGCCCGGTTCGGCGCCCCCTCAGACATCTCATCTGACCGCGGCCCCCAGTTCACCTCGGAGCTCTGGGGGGCGGTTGCGCAGGGGCTCGGGGTCCGGCTGCACCGAACCACGGCCTACCACCCCCAGGCTAACGGCCTGTGTGAGCGATTTCACCGCTCATTGAAGGCCGCGCTCCGGGCCACCCTCCGCGACGGCGGCTGGGTCGACAGGCTCCCCTGGGTCCTGCTGGGCCTCCGGACGGCGCCCAAGGAGGACCTGCGCGCATCCGCGGCGGAGTTGGTCTTCGGGCAACCGCTGCGGGTGCCGGGCGAGTTCCTCCCCGACTCCACGGCACCATGGTCCGCGGCACAGCAGCGCTCCGCTCTGCAAGAGACCGCCCAGAGGTTCGCCCCGGTGCCAACGGCATGCCACGGGCACCCACCGACGCACGTCGCCCCGGAGCTTCGCACGGCGGAGTACGTCTTCGTCCGCCACGATGCCCATCGGACACCACTGCGGCCCCCGTACGACGGGCCTTTCCGCGTGCTGGAGACCGGGGCGAAGCACTTCACCCTGGACATCGGCGGTACTCCTGACCGCGTTTCGGTAGACCGCCTCAAGCCGGCCCACCTCGATGTGGACCATCCACCGCCAGTGGCCCGACCCCCACGTCGGGGCCGCCCTCCTGCGGGCGGACCCCCGGCACCGCCCAGCCCCGCCGCCACGGCGCCCCCCGGTCCTGCACCCATCCCAGGGGCAGCCAGGGGCATCCCACCTGGTATCCCTGCACCCCAGACGCCGCCGATCGCCAGGGGACGCTTCGGCCGGGTCATTCGTCTGCCCCGCAAACTGGCCCTCCAGGTGCGCGGGAATTCTGGGGGGGCGCGTGTGGCGGACACAAAAGCCCACTGGCGTGGTGACATCATTCCACGCACGAAGTGGGCGGTGGCCACGCCCGAGGGGTAGGCGTGGCCTCATGATATACACCGGGCGACCAGCCCGGAGGAGTTCAGTGTTACAGTGTAGTCTTACAATAAAGACATTTATATGTTACCGCTTGTCCGCTTCCTCCTTGCTCACAAGCAGCGCGCGTAACGCCGCGCTTTAATGTCTTGGTAATCTCCTGATTTCATGATGCCATGCACACATTTAAGGCACCCAATTCCAAGAGGCAGCACAAAACTCCCCCCCCCCCCCCAAATTTTTTTTACTGAACCTCCTCCATGTTTGACTGTAGGGAAGGTGTTCTTTTCTTTGAAGGCTTCATTTTGTTATCTGGAAACATAGGGTTGATGTGCTTCACTAAAAAGCTCGAATTTGGTCTCATCTGTCCACAGGATATTCTCCCAGAAGGATTTTGGCTTGCTCAGGTGCGTTTTGAAAAACTCCAGTGGGGCGTTCTTGTGTCTCTCTCAGCAGCGAGGTCCTCCTGGGTCTCCTGCCATAAAAACCCTTTCATCGAGTTGGCGACGGATGGTGCAAGTTGAAACTGTCGTACCTTGTGTGCAAAGGTCAGCTTGATTCTGTTTGGCAGTTAATTGAGGTGCTTTCTCCACCATTCGAACAAACATTTCTTCGCTGCAATCTTCGATCAAGTTTTCTCTTGCAGCCACGTCCAGGGAGGTTGGCTACAATGCCACGGTCCTTAAACTTCCTGATAACATTGCATACGTGGAATGAGCTAAGATTTAGTAATTACTTCAACTTTTTTTTTTGTTCCACCGCAAACCAAAGAAATACATTATGTGGATACCAAAATATTTTTTTTTTCAACAATTTTGTGGGAGAATTTTTTCAATGCTATTTCTTCTTATTTTCTGATTTAAAAGGATATATTAAGTTCTGAATCAAAAACAAAGGTTCTGGAATATTAACAGTGAAATAAATAATTGTGGAGACAAAATACTTTTGTCAATTTCAACTTATTTTTTGGAGAAAATTGTGAGTTATTTGAAAAAAGTGCAAGGGTGCCAATATTTTTGGCCACGACTGCACAAGCACACACAAAGGAGGATACTTTATGACTTGGGAGAGCTATGTTCCACCTTCTGAAACACACATACTAGCCCAGGAGCATTAGGTTAGGACCTAGAAGAAATTAGTAGAAAGCTGATTTTTTTTGCACAGAGCTTCAGAATACCATGTGGATGCCCACAATATAAAGTCCCACGAGTCCCACCTTGTGGCATTTTCAAAATTCAAGATGGCCGCCGGTTGGATGGAAAATACATAAATATGGATAACTTCTGCCTAGAACCTCATAAAAGTGTACTTTTCGTGGCTAAATATATGTTTTAGCACACTAGGATTTTAATAGAATATATTTCAGTGACCTCAGATAATGATATGTCGATATAATCCAAGATGGCTGACAAAATTGCCGCTGCTGTAATGCAAAAAAACATCAAAATCATGATAAGTTAAATTTGCTATTATTTTATTTAATGCAAAATGTTTCACATTGTGACCACAAGGCCTGCAAGAGGTAAACAACACATGGCGATTTGACATTTAATTACAATACGACACAAAAGCAGACCAACTCTTTGATCCCAGTCATCCCAACCTGATTCTCGTGTTTTGGACAGTCCCGTGTTAACTGAATGTCACTTTTCTTATTCCTGACTTAAACACTGTTATCACCCTCTAAATCAATGTCCCGAGAGTTTTTGCAATTATGGCCATTACAAACAGTACACAAGAGGGTACACTCCAGACCAGACTTGTAGCAAGTGCATCGTTTTCCACACCCCGCCTTGCATCCACAAGATATCATTTTCAGCACTTTCTCAGGGGCGACAGGCCTATCAGTCTCGATTGGAACAAGTAGTCCCTCTCTGTACTGCCACCCCCACTCAGTTGGCAGCAGTTCATTCCCCTGCCACTGCAGAACAGCATGGTATGCTCTGCAGCTGTGGAATTTGGTAGCTGCCGAAGTAGGTGGGAGTGATTCCAGCTTAAGTAGATCTTGGATTATCTCTGCATATCATTATCTGAGGTCACTGAAAGATATTCTATTGAAATCATAGGATGCTAAAAGATATATTTAAACATAAAAAGTATACTTTTGTGAGGTTCTAGGCTGAAGTTATCGCAATTTATGCATTTTCCGTCTTTTTTTTTTTTTTTTCTATACTGAATCGAGGCTCGTGAAAGAGCTGACAACCGAGAGGGAAAGACAGCACAGGGGGACCACGAGGGAAAGAGAAAGACAGCACATGGGGACCGCGAGGGAAAGACAGCACAGGGGGACCACGAGGGAAAGACAAAAACAGCACATGGGGACCGCGAGGGAAAGACAGCACATTGGGACCACGAGGGAAAGACAAAGACAGCACATGGGGACCGCGATGGAAAGACAGTACAGGGGGACCACGAGGGAAAGACAAAGACAGCACATGGGGACCGCGAGGGAAAGACAGCACATGGGGATCACGAGGGAAAGACAAAGACAGCACATGGGGACCGCGAGGGAAAGACAGCACAGGGGGACCGTGAGGGAAAGACAAAGACAGCACATGGGGACCGCGAGGGAAAGACAAAGACAGCACAGGGGGACCGTGAGGGAAAGACAAAGACAGCACATGGGGACCGCGAGGGAAAGACAGCACAGGGGGACCGTGAGGTAAAGACAAAGACAGCACATGGGGACCGCGAGGGAAAGACAGCACAGGGGGACCGTGAGGGAAAGACAAAGACAGCACATGGGGACCGCGAGGGAAAGACAGCACATGGGGACCACGAGGGAAGGACAAAGACACCACATGGGGACCGCGAGTGAAAGACAGTACAGGGGGACCACGAGAGAAAGACAAAGACAGCACAGGGGGACCGCGAGGGAAAGACAGCACAGGGGAACCGCGAGGGAAAGACAGCACAGGGGGACCGCGAGGGAAAGACAGTACAGGGGGACCATGAGGGAAAGACAAAGACAGCACATGGGGACCGCGAGGGAAGACAGTACAGGGGGACCGCAAGGGAAAGACAGTACAAGGGGACCGCGAGGGAAAGACAGTACAGGGGGACCGCAAGGGAAAGACAAAGACAGCACATGGGGACCGCGAGGGAAAGACAGCACATGGGGACCACGAGGGAAAGACAAAGACAGCACATGGGGACCGCGAGGGAAAGACAGCACAGCGGGACCGCGAGGGAAAGCACAGGGGGACCGCAAGGGAAAGACAGTACAGGGGGACCACGAGGGAAAGACAAAGACAGTACAGGGGGACCACGAGGGAAAGACAAAGACAGTACAAGGGGACCACGAGGGAAAGACAGTACAGGGGGACCACGAGGGAAAGCCAAAGACAGCACGTGGGGACCGTGAGGGAAAGACAGCACATGGGGACCGCGAGGGAAAGACAGTACAGGGGGACCACGAGGGAAAGACAAAGACAACACATGGGGACCGCGAGGGAAAGACAGCACAGGGGGACCGTGAGGGAAAGACAGCACATGGGGACCATGAGGGAAAGACAAAGATAGCACATGGGGACCGTGAGGGAAAGACAGTACAGGGGGACAACGAGGGAAAGACAAAGACAGTACAAGGGGACCGCGAGGGAAAGACAAAGACAGTACAAGGGGACCGCGAGGGAAAGACAGTACAAGGGGACCACGAGGCAAAGACAAAGACAGCACATGGGGACCGCGAGGGAAAGACAGCACATGGGGACCGCGAGGGAAAGACAGCACAGGGGGACCGCGGGGGAAAGACAGCACAGGGGGACCGTGAGGGAAAGACAGCACATGGGGACCACGAGGGAAAGACAAAGACAGCACATGGGGACCGCGAGGGAAAGACAGCACAGGGGGACCGTGAGGGAAAGACCCTCACGCTATCCTCCACTTGCTTTGGAGGATCCGCTGGCATGACGACTAGATATTTAAACACTTAAATATGAACCTTCAGACAAAGAGAAAGCATCTA
The DNA here is from genome assembly GCF_964187855.1 of Myxine glutinosa. Classification (NCBI taxonomy): domain Eukaryota; kingdom Metazoa; phylum Chordata; class Myxini; order Myxiniformes; family Myxinidae; genus Myxine; species Myxine glutinosa. The sequence goes on from NC_136267.1 coordinate 76,076,223, forward strand.
ACCGGCGGACATCTTGAATTTTGAAAATGCCACAAGGTGGGACTCGTGGGACTTTGTACTGTGGGTATCCACATGACATTCTGGAGCTCTGTGCAAAGAATCAGCTTTCTACTAATTTCTTCGAGGCTTCCCCTTCATTTTTGGCTAATGCTCCTGGGCTATACAAGCACATACGCACACAAGCACATATCTTCAGTATTAAATGTATCATACCTGAATCCAAAGAACATTTCGGAGCTTTTCCAAGATGGTGACCGAATATGCTTTTATGTTCTGTATGACGAGCATGGGCAGGAAGATAGATGTTAGATCAGACAAAAGTATTTTCACATATGCAGAGTGAGTGTTGACGATGTCACAGCTGGTAAGTAAAATATAAAATGCGCGCACACGCACACAGGAGACAGAAGCCACAACAGCAGCAACTTGCATCCACAAACAAATACATGATGTCTTGGTAATCTCCTGATTTCATGATGCCAAGCACACATTTAAGGCACCCAATTCCAAGAGGCAGCACAAAACTCCCCCCCCCCCCCCCCCCGAAATCACTCAACCTCCTCCATGTTTGACTGTAGGGAAGGTGTTCTTTTCTTTGAAGGCTTTATGTTGTTATCTGTAAACATAGTGTTGATGTGCTTCACTAAAAAGCTCTAATTTGGTCTCATCTGTCCACAGGACATTCTCCCAGAAGGATTTTGGCTTGTTCAGGTGCGTTTTGAAAAACTCCAGTGGGGCTTTCTTGTGTCTCTCTCTCTCAGCAGCGAGGTCCTCCTGGGTCTTGTGGAAGTGTAAAATTTATGAAGCAAGTAATTTCTATGAGCTACAACCTGCTCACCTTGTGTGCAAGTGTTTTTGTGATTTCCATGCAAAAGTTGAGATTTCCTCCAGTAGGCGAATTATCTCCGACACTCTGACCAAATTCGTTTGCTCGAGAAAAGTAAATTCTTAGTAGAGGCAATGTAGACCACATATTGTCATGGTAAAAACATTTTTATGACTGAGGGTAATATGATTACAGATAGGGTGTTTTATGAAATATAGTGTTGGATCCGGTCTTCCCAAAATGATAAATAATTCTGTACAAATGTCAAATAATGATTCAGGATATCTCGTTAAGTTATGTCTTTAAAATATACTCAAATATATTTCAAATGCAATGTTTTTATTGAGTTCTATAAGTAAGTTGTCGAAGGATATTGTTTTTCAATGTAAACGTCACAGCATATAGTCACATACATCACTGCCAAGAAAATTCTTTGATTGCTGCATGTTCCAAATCATGTTCTTTCTTGAAGTTTGCTTTGGTTCTGGTATCAGGAACAAGTCATGTGCTTCCATTTCAGCATGGTGAATAAGAAGGATGAGTAAGCCCGTGTCATCTCCCACCAGGACAGTGTCTGTTGTTCGTGCAGAGGCGACAGCTGTTTGAACAATTAACAAATCAGCATCTTGCTTCGCATGAAATGTATTGCACCCAGCTGTCTCCAGTTTGTCACTCAGATAAGAAATGAAGCGCTGTTTGTTCCTCGCATTGTTCAAGAAATCCTCTTTTCTGGATTTAATCACTATTTCACCCGCGAAGTGAACTGTCACACCAGTACAGGCTCCTATTCTTCTCATGTGTGTCACATCTTTCGTTTATGGGTCATCATTGTAGCCATCAGGCACCAGTAGCATCAGCATATTTCTGTACAACATAGTTGGTGTGTAGATCACACACATAATCAAAGGTAGAACCTCTTGGCCAGGGCAGTCTGTGCGCAAATTTGGTCTCAATCGGTCCTATTATTGCAGAGAAAATCTTTTTTAAAGGAAATTAAAACTTGAAATGGCACTGAGTTAAGGATCATCAGAATGATCAGAATTCTCAAAGTTCAAAGTGCCATAACTTTGTCAAAAATGATCGAAACGTCGTGAAGTTCGAACTTGACCTGTAACCTATCATGAGGAAACCATGTGCCCAGTTTGAAATAATTAGCATTAAGGGTTTAGAAATAAAGTCCGGAAAACTGTTCTTTGCGTGACGGACTGACAGACTGACTGACTGACTGACTGACTGACTGACTGACTGACGAAGGGACGGCGTGCAAAACTATAGTCCCCTCCGGTGTACACCGGTTGGGGACTAATAAAAGGTAAAATACAACTGGGAGGGGAGGAGGGGAATTCAGGCCTGTTTCAGATGGCGTCCTGGCTTCCTCGTCCCAGCCACGTGTCCCGAGGGTGGCGCCTCCCTTCCACTCTTAATAATAATAATAATAATAATAATAATAATACATTTATTTTATATAGCGCTTTTCAAGAAGCCCAAAGGCGCTTTGACAGAGTTCAAAAAAAAAACAAGTGCAAAAAGACAAAAATCAACAGGTAAATAATTAATCAAAGCAAAAGGAAGGATAAGGAGAAGAGATAGTCAGGGGTTAAATGCTGTGGGTTAAATGTTAAATGCAGTGTTGAACAGGTGGGTCTTGAGTGATGTTTTGAATGTGGTGAGTGAGGAGGAGTCTCTGATGGTGTGAGGTAGTGAGTTCCAGAGGGTGGGAACAGCGATGGAGAATGCCCTGTCCCCCCAGGATCTGAATTTGGTCCGCATGGGGGAGGGACGGGGGTTGGGGGGGAGGGGGAGTCAGGAGGTTGGTACCAGCAGAGCGGAGGTTGTGGGTGGGAGTGTGTCTGGAGAGGAGGTCAGTCAGGTAGGATGGGGCCAGGTTATGGAGGGCTTTGTAGGTCAAGAGGAGGATTTTGTACTGGATTCTCTGGGGGATGGGGAGCCAGTGAAGCTTATAAAGGACGGGGGTGATGTGGTCACGGGTCCGGGAATGGGTGAGTAGACGGGCAGCGGAGTTCTGAATGTATTGGAGTTTATTGATGATTATTGAGGGTGAACCAAAGAGGAGGCTGTTGCAGTAGTCCAGATGGGAGGTGATGAAGGTGTGGATGAGGGTTTCTGCAGCCGTGGAGGAGAGGGATGGACGGAGACGGGCGATGTTTTTCAGGTGAAAGAAGGCTGTCTTTGTGATCTGTTTGGTGTATTTGTCGAAGGAGAGGTTTGGTCAAAGATGATGCCAAGATTCCGGATGTGAGGGGAGGTGGATCCTGGGAAACTGTCGATGTTGAGGGCAAAGTTATGAGTGGATTTGGTGAGCGTTTTTGGGCCAATGATGATTATTTCAGATTTATCATAGTTAAGTTTGAGGAAGTTGATTTGAAGCCAGGATTTTATTTCAGTGATGCAGTTTGTCAGGATAGAGTGGGTGGCGGTGGAGATGGACTTGGTGGAGATGAAAAGCTGGATGTCATCGGCGAAGCAGTGGAATTGGAGACCATGACGGCGGATTAAGTGACCAAGGGGGGACAGGTACAGGATGAAGAGGAGGGGGCCAAGAACTGAACCTTGGGGGACACCTTGGGGGAGGGGAGCATTGGGGGATTTGCAGTTATTGATGGAGATGAACTGGCGTCTGTCGGAAAGGTATGATTTGATCCAAGAGAGGGCAGTGCCGGTAATGTTAAAGGTGGTTTCAAGTCGGGTGAGGAGGATGGTGTGATTGATGGTGTCAAAGGCGGCGCTGAGGTCGAGGAGGATGAGAATGTTGAGGTTGCCAGCGTCAGAGGAGAGGAGAAGGTCGTTGGTGGTTTTGAGGAGAGCAGTTTCAGTACTGTGGTTGGAGCGGAATCCGGATTGGAATGTTTCATACAGGTTATTGGCAGAGAGGTGATGTTTAAGTTGAGTGGCTACAGCGCGTTCCAAAACTTTTGACAGAAAGGGTCGGTTGGAGATGGGTCTGAAGTTGTTTAGGGTGTCAGGGTTGAGTCCAGGTTTTTTCAGAATGGGGGTAACAGCAGCAATTTTGAGGGATGGTGGGATGATGCCTGTAGACAGGGAGGAGTTTATTGTTGCAGTGATAAGTGGAGAGAGAGCAGGAAGGGAGACCTTGACAAAGCTGGAGGGGATGGGGTCAAGAGTGCAGGTGGCAGTTTTCATTCCTATGAGGAGTTCAGAGAGGTCAGTAGGGGAGACTGGGGAGAACTGAGACAGGGGTTGGCAGGATAAGGGGGGGCAGGTGGTTTGAGGGGGAGCAGGTGCGGTGGTGGTTAAGCTGCTGTAGATGTTGTCAATTTTGCTTTGGAAGATTGAAAGGAAGGAGATGCAGTTGTCTACTGTGAATGACTGGGTGGTGGTGTTCAGGGGGCTGAGGAGTTTGTTTATTGTAGAGAAGAGTGCTTTTGGGTTTCCAGAGCCAGAGTGGATAATTTGAGAGTAGTAGGTGGAGCGGGTGCGGGAGAGGGCATCTTTGTAGTGCTGCAGGTGGTCCTTGTAGGCTTGGGAGTGAATTGTGAGACCTGTTTTATTGTGGAGTTTTTCAAGTTGGCGAGCACGAGTTTTCATCAGGCAGAGTTCAGGGGTAAACCAGGGAGCAGAATGGGTGAAAGAAACTGTTTTGGTTTTTATAGTCGCAAGCTGGTCACGGCAGGAGAGAGTGTGGTTGTAGTAGTCAGTGAGGTCAGAAGGGGTGTGGAGGTCAACGAAGGGAGAAGTGGACATTTTCTCTTTCTCAGTGGTTGTCCTCAAACTCCACGAACGACTTGGCCAGAGCAGTTCCTTCAAGACCATGAAGCCGCACTTTGCCTGCGGCCGGCTCAGACTAAACTTGATGAGGTTCAAAAGCTTCTGCCGTTCTGGCTCCCTCTCCCACTTCCTCACGATCGATCCCACGCGCACCGAGAAAAACCTCCTCCACCCAAATCTCTCCTGTACCGACTGTCCCTCCAACAGGCAGCCCGCAGAGAGATTAATCAAAAAGCTCACACAGGCCGAGTTCCTCATCAACACTTGGACCATACGTGCTGCGTTGATTTTAGACTTTCTCCACCGATTCGACACACTCCTCTTCCTCCTATTCCTGTCTTCTCTCTTTCTTTTCTTCCCAGAGGTTCTTTCTCTATTAAATTATGTAGAGCTCCGTTGGGAGGGAAAAGGTCGATAAGGAAGATCTGTTTGTTTTTTTTAACAAAAGAATAAAAATAAAGTGGAAAAGGAAGGGAAAAAAACCCAGCAAATCTGGTTTCACAGCCGGCCCGGAATTTCACGTAAGGTACACCCCAAACAATCACAGCTTCTCGTCATTGTAAGCCCAGCCCCACGAGTGTACAATCATTAAACAATCCACTCCACGAATACAACAGGGGGAATCGAACCCGCACGTAGCGTCGGACATCCATGGAAAAAAAACTATGTACCGAATAAATAATGATGATAACTAGAACGGGCACTCGGTAGAGCGCATACCTTCGCCGCAGCTACTGTTCTGTACTTGGCATGGGAGTGTAGGGAACAGAACAACAAAAATACGATTTTGACCTTTTCGTGACCTTGACCTTGACCTTTGACCCGATTGCTCCCAAAATCTAATCAAATGTGTCCCGTATAATAACCAATCATCCCACCAAATTTCATGCAATTCGGTTGAATACTTTTTGAGTTATGCGAATAACACACACACACACACACAGACATACAAATAAATACACAGCGATCAAAACATAACCTTCCGCTTTTGCGAAGGTAATAAACATTCCTTTCACGACGTGAGGAGCACAGTAGCTGCCGATACAGTTTCATTGGCGAAGGAGAACAATCAGGTACAGGTCGCCATTCCGATGCCACTCCTGACTAAACACACCTGGTGTTGTTTCATCGACACGACAGGGGCTCTAACTCAAGACCATTCGATCCTAAGCCAGCCACCTCAACCGGTAAGCCAAAGCCAACACCAAGATGAAGGTGCCAGGTGGAATTGTTTATAACAAAAGTAATTACCATACGTTTAAAGCTCACCTGTGGTAGTTCTGGCAGATAGCCGAGGTAATACGCAAATAAAAAACACGATAGCAAGGCGAGAACAAAAACTTGCGTCCGCTCCATCTTGCACATTTGTTCAACTGTGACGAACAACGTGACGCAACAATAGTGCTTCCATCGCTGTGTGACGTCAACATAAAGGAATGAATGGTTTCTCGTCAGTTCAAATTGGATACCAAAATGGTTATTTAACTTCCTGTGATGGATGCTGTGAAGAGAAACAGTTTGAGATGGTTTGGTCATGTGTTGACGAAGCATGAAAGTGACTGGTTGAGAAGCGTGATGGAAATGAATTAATGAATGTAGAAGGAAGTAAAGGACGGGGAAGACCGAGAAAGACTTGGTTAAAGATGGTCGAAGAAGAAATGCGGGCAAGGGGGTTAACAAGGGGAGATGCAGAAAATAGGGCAAAATGGAGAAGATTGTCATGGGGACCGCAAGGCTAACCCCCGCTCTTGCAGGGAAAATGGCCTTAAAATGCATGTTGTATATTAGAGAGCAAAAGTAATACTTGTAATTAATCAATGCCGGTGAGAATGGTCTTCATGAGACTCGATTCACATCATAAAATTTGAATTATCGATTTTGAATTTGAATGATAAGTATTGGAATGTTTGAGAGTCAACTATATACTGTGCCCTCCATAAGTATTCGAACAGTGAAGTCAAATTTGTTATTATTGCTATACGCTCAAGAAATTAAGATTTTAGACTAGCAGAAGTACCCGGCATTGCCGGGCGGGGGAGGGGAGGGGGAAGAGGAGGGGAGGGGAATGGGGGGGAGGGGAGGAGAGGGGGGGGAGGGGAGAAGAGGGGGGGGGGGAAGTACCCGGCATTCCGTGTATAAACGTGAGGGAGAAGAGGGGGGAGGGGGGAGGGGAGCAGAGGGGGGAGGGGGAGGGATGGGAGAGGAGAGGGGGGAGGGGGAGGGATGGGAGAGGAGAGGGGGGAGGGGGAGGGGGGGAGGGGAGGAGAGGGGGGAAGGGGGAGGGATGGGAGAGGAGAGGGGGGGAGGGGAAGGGGCAGGGGGGACGGGGAGGGGGGAGGGGGGAGGGAGGGGAGGTGGGAGGCGAGGGGGAGGGGAGCGGGAAAAGGGAGGGGGAGGGGAGAAGGGGAGGGGGTAGGCTGGAGGGGGAAGGGAGGGGAGGACGGGGGGGGGAAGGGGGAGGGAAGGGGAGGGCCAGTCAACAATGACGTTGCAGTTCTCATGGTCGGAGAGCAGCACAACAATCGCAACATCGTCCTGAATCTTCGCAACAGCATGAAGCGGATTTTGGAGACTCACCGATCCTGTGACGCCCTCCAGTACCGGCGTTGCCGGGTGGGGGAAGGGAGACCCGTACATTCCCAACCCGTACATTCGCCCTCTCGACTCAAGCTCACTCGGACAAAAGCCTCACACAAATTACACCGTGAAGGCCCAATGGCCATGTCTATGCCACAAATCAAGTACATGAGCGAGTCGGGCGCACTGAATTGAAAATATATAGAACGCTCATACTCCGTGAAAAGTGAAGCCAACTGGCGGCGGGGATGGAATAACTCACATTATTTCAACCTGAGAGGTGTTTCACCTCGCTCCGGTGGATTTACCTGCCGATGCGCTTATTACTTAGATTTGTCCCAATGGAGCAAGGTGATTAAGAGGTCAAAGGATACCAGAGTCAACGACTCTGAAGTTCAGCTACATCTTAGCTACATCTTAATGAGCGAATGAGCCACAGCTAAATACAACACAAACTATACATGAATAGGCTAACAACGGCACGTTAACATTTTTTTTAATTTTTTTTTTACTTTACTTTAAACACTTATCGCAGACTCATGCGGCACACTCAATTGATTGTGCTTATTCGGAACATCACGTGATCGCTCTGAGCGAATCAGCGCGCTGCTCTGCCACCGGTCGGAATCCGTGTATAATATTCCTCGCTGAAAAAAAATCTATGTGAAACATGCTACTATCTATGCTAAATCATGCTAAATCATGCTAAATGCTAATCATGCTAAAATAAAATCTATGCTACTTGCTGGTGGCAAGGAACATCACGTGATCGCGTCACGAACATCATTCGTGATCACATCATCACGTGATCGTGATCGTTATCAATGAGCGCGAATGAGCGAATCAGCGCGCTGCTCTGCCACCGATTCAGATTCGCTGATAAAAAATATGGATCTAAAGATGAAAGAAAAAAAAAACCTATGTGGTGTGAATGGCAATGTTCCTCGCTGAAATGTGAAAAAACGCAATCGCTTTTCGCTCTGAAATACGTGCGAACGCGTAACTGAGTTAATGGCGGCAAGGAACATCACGTGATCGCTCTGAGCGAATCAGCGCGCTGCTCTGCCACCGGTCAGATTCGGTGCATTATATTCCTCGCTGAAATGCGCTGAGGTAAAAATATGGAAAAAAAATATTATGAAATAAATTTTTAGGTCGGCCATGTTCTTCCCAGGCTCAATGGCCATGTCTGTGCCAAATATCAAGTACGTGAGCCTCTCCGTTTAGGAGTCTACCGGTAACATTACACACACACACACAACCTGTGTTTTATATATATAGATAAAGGGATAAATACAAGGCAAGACGACAGAAGGTCAGCTTTTATTTCTTGGTATTTCTATGCATTTATGTTTTACCATTGTAGAACAGCAGCACTTTTTATATTCCGACCCCCCCATTTTAGGTAAGGATAATAATTGGAACAAATCGCTGGCAGTTGTTTCTTGTTGCATTGATTGTTCACACATAAAAGAGATGTGAATGTCAAGTCTCGGTTCTAACCTTTGCTTTTGCCTTGGGAGTCTGTCTTTGGAGTCAGTATGCATAAACCAACATAAGGACCAAAGAACTGTCTATGAAAGAAAAGCTAGCAATTTGGAAGCTGAAACAACAGAATAATTCAATTAGAACCATAGCGCAAAAATTAGGCATCACAAATACAACAATTTGGAATACCTTTAAAAAGAAAGAAATCACCAGTGTACTTCGCAAAAATGGCCAGGTTGGCCGAGGAAAGCAACTGCAGTTGATGACATAAACATCAGAGCTGTGACGTAAAACCCGAAAGCAACTGTCAGTGACATCACCAGCAACTTCTAGAGTGCAGGGGTGAAAGTATCACAATCTACCCTGTACAGAAGACTTTGACAGCAGAATTACAAAGGCTACACTGCAAGATGCAAATTACTCATCAGCACCATAAAAATAGTAAGGCCAGATTAGAATTTGCCAAGTACAGAGGGGAGCCAGTGAGTTCTGGAACAATGTTTTATGGTCAGATGAAACCAAGATAAACCTTTACTAAATCAATGGAAAGGTGAAGTGTGGAGAAAGTAAAGAACTGCATATTACCCAAAGCACACTACCTCATCTGTGAAGCATGGTGGAGGTATTGTCATGGCTTGGGATTGCATGGCTGCTTCTAGTACTGGCTCACTCATCTTTATTACTTTCACCACCGAAGGTGGATGGAGGTTATGTTTTTACCCCTGTCTGTCTGTCTCTGAACAAGATATCTCAAAAAGTTGTGGAAGGATTTGGACGAAATTTGGCAGAGAGGTCGTGTATGTGACAAAGACGAAATAATTAGATTTTGGTAAATATCCGGATTCGGATCCGGCCAGTATCATTTTTGAAGTGATTCTTCACCATTTGGAGATAGGGCCAAAAATGATACATAGCAGGATATCTCAAAAAGTTATGGACAGATTTGGACGAAACTTGGTGGACAGATTGGGTGTGCGACAAGGACGAATCGATTCGATTTTGTTGAAGATCTCAATATGGATTCGGATACGAATTATTTAATTTTCAAGTGATTCTTCACCATTGAGAGATCGGGTGAAAAGCTATGCACAACATGATATTCCAAAAAGTTGTGGACGGGTTATGATTAAACTAGGTGGATGAGTCGGTAAGGTGACAAGAACAAGCTGATTATATACTCAAAGGCAAAAGTTATTGTGACACACAAACAACAAACAGAATCAGTGTTAAATTTTTACTGCCGCGGATGAAATGTTATTACATGGAAAGACAAATGTTTCAAGGTATGGGAACGATCAACAGTCCATAAGAACAGTGCACCTGGCATATGCAAATGAGCCACAACACAAGAGGGGGTTCACAAGCAAGTTCACACAGTCAGTAGCGAGTGTGTCCACCTTGTGCATTGATGCAGGCCTGGCACCTCCGCCTCATTGAGGCCACTAAACGTCGATGAAGGTCCTTGGGAAGATCATTCCATATCCGAGGAAGGATTTGGCGGAGTTCCTGCAGCGTTTTTGGAGGATTCGGATGACGTCGTAAACGTCGCTCCATTTCATCCCAGACGTGTTCAATGGGTGACAAATCAGGGGATCTTGCAGGCCAGGGTAACACATTAACATTGTTCTGATTAAGATACTGCTGTACAACTCGAGCAACGTGTGGTCTGGCGTTATTGTGTTGAAACGTCACTCTAGGGCCGTTCTGTTGCAAAAACGGTAAAGCGGCCATTTGCAAAATCTCGTCTCGGTACCTCACAGCATTCAAGTTCCCCTCAATCACAATCATTGGCGTTCTTGCTGCAGCTGTTATCCCACCCCAGATCATAACGCCCCACCTCCAAAACGATCCCCTTCCAGAACACATGGCCTGATGTAACTTTCATCTGTGCACCTGTAGACATGTGTCCTACCGTCAGCTCGGTGAAGCTGTGCCAAATGGTGTTTCTATGGACGTTGAATCGACGAGCAACATCACGCTGCGAGGTACCAGACTGAAGCACACCTATAGCTCTCCATCTGTCATTTTCCCCAAGGCGTGGCATGTCGAACTTGTTCCAGAACGATGAATAGAGGTGTTTTTCTGACTTCTGCACTTCTTAAGACTGCATTGAGTGGAAATGATAAGCGTCTGGTTGTCTGGCCTTTTAAAGTGAACATTGCTGGCCATTTTTCTCGAATATGTCATGCTTCTTGCAAATTTCGTGCAATTCGAACAACAACTGCTTGGTTGCGTTTCTTCGACCATTTTAACACACTCTTTCTCTGGTTCAAATCCAAAAATTCATTCACAAGATTACCAATGAAAAAATTCCATGTCACAATAACTTTTGCCTCTGAGTATATTTTGGTTCAGGTCCAGATGCAGATCCAGCCAATCAGTGGAATACAAAACATTAACTGTTCAGCCTGGGGGAGGTATGTTCTCTACGAGTGCTGTTCTAGGTAATGATGTTACTAATTACGGCAGCAGCAGAATTAATTTGGAAATGTACAGAAACATTTTGTGTGCCTCTGTACAAGAAAATGCCTCCAAACTCATTGAGCAAAGGGAGGTTTTAGGAAAGTGGAAAGGGGGGAAAGTGGAAGGTTTTAGACTGGCCACGTCATTCTCCTGAATTAAATCTAATGGAGAATGCATTTCACTTGTTGAAGAGGAGGAGACGAAAGTCAGAAACCCACCACAACAAATAACAACTGCAAATGGCTGTAGTAAAGGCGTGGAAAAGCTTCTCCAAGGAAGATACGATACGAAGATAGTTCCGTGATGTCAATGAGTCACAGGCTAGATTCTGTTATTACAAGCAAGGGATACGCAAACAAATACTAACTATTATACTACTTCAATTTACTTTAAGTTAATCTGTTCTAATACTTAGGCTTACCTAAAATGGGGCAATGAACATGCAATGCGCTATTGTTGTGCAATGGTAAAATATATATGTATAGAAATATCAAGAAATGAAAGATTACCTTCTGTACTCTTGCTCGTATTTATGTTTTATGCGTGTTGTGAATTTTGGGTAGGGGGATATATAGATCCAGGTAGATCTGCATAGGTAGGTGCTCTGATGTCGTGAAGAAGAAGAACCATCTCGATGTAAGTAAGTCAGGGACCTGTCTAGCTCGGTTTGTCGGATTAAGTATATATCTGTGATCATACAAGGATGATCGTGTGATCGGTAGAGTAGGGATTATGCTAGTTCCCCTGTGTGTCAGACCTGGTTATCATTCCACTTGGCCCTTATGGCAACACATCACATACATTAGTTAGCCCCATTAGCGCACACATTAATAATAACTCCCCCCTCACAATGACTGACCAGAAAACAGACTGGAAGCGACAGCACACTACGGCAGCATGGCAGGCAAACAACGAACAGGCAGGCCGGGCGCCACGCCCAAGATAACTCGTGATTGGCCAGGGGAGGGGCGAGTAACAACTAGGTCACTGATTGGAGAGTAAGGAAGGTGAAGGACGTGCCAGTCGTGCCACACTGATTGGCCACCTGCCGATGACATAACGGCCAATCAGAGAGGAGGGTAAGAAGGTGAAAGATGGGTAAGAAGCTACGCACTGGTTGGAGGAGAAGCGCCGGTGACGTGAGGAGGCGCGAAAAACTATGAGGAAGCGACGCACTGGTTGGGGGGGGGGGGGGGGAGGGGAGAGAGCTGACGTCAGGAGACGGCCAGTAAAACCAATCACTGGTCGACATTTCCTTATTCTCGTTGTTGGAATCCTCCCTGCCAGGAACTCTCTCTCGTTTTGACCTCTTTTCCCGTTTGGACTTTCACTTGTTGGATGGTGGAAAGACGGTGGGGCGATTAGCCATCCAAGAACGATCATCCTCCCCTGTTGTTCCTGCTCATGGTGCCTGCATACGAGTGCTGTGGCATGGGGTGGCCCGTACAGCGAGGCCGGTGTCCGCGCCAATGACCGCGTGGTTCACGCCAACCGGAGCTGTGGCTGGACGACGTGCTCGAGCCTGAACATCCTTGACGATGACACACACTGCAGACAGAGATAAGCTCACACACAGAACACAACGATTTCTTTTATTAATTCATTCCCCTCTGCTGTTGTAGAAGTCTGGTGTGAGGACGTCCCGATCATGGGGTTTAGTTTTTACCGGCACGTTTCTTTGTTCTCGGAGTCTGGCAATAAAGTCGCATTTATTTTTTGTACATCAACTCCGTTTTTGGTTTGATTTATTAATTTGCAGGGGAAGACGCCTGCGTGCGGCAGCCGTAAAGGTGAGTCGGCATTCTTCATTCCGTCTCGCGTATGATCCGCGCCATTGATTTGGATAACCCCTCAAAGTAAGCTCGATTAGCCATCCTTGGACGCTCTGTCTTAATAGAGCCATCCACAGGACAATATACAGTATAGAAATATCAAGAAATAAAACAGGACCTTCTGTACTCTTGCTCGTATTCATCTTTTGATCTCAAATACAAATATCTTGAGTATATAGCAATAATAACAAATTTGACTTCATTGTTCCAATACTTATGGAGGGAACTATACTTTATTTCTAAGCCTGTTGTTGTCTTAACGGTTAAGGTGGCTGGCTTGAGATATTGGGGTCTTGAGTTTGAGCCCATGTCAAAATCCGTTGAGTTAACACCAGGTGGGTTGACTCAGCCTATCATCCTTCCAAGTTTGGTGAAATGAGTAACTGGTTATAGAGAGCCATTGCATCAGCATTTTTTATTTTAAAAGTTTGTTTTCTAGAAATAGAGAAGCAATCATGTTTCTTTGCATATTGAGAACTTTCCATGGTTCCAACAGCAATGAAGCACCAGCTCCTTATACGTTGCAAGCCAACTTGGCATGAATTATAAACATCAGCTGCAAGCAAACAGTAACAACACAAGTGGTGATACATGTTTCCATTACATCAACTAGGTATTGGCGGTTTGGAATCAAAACAGGGACCCACAGGTATAATGTCATCGGTGCATAATAAGGTGGGAATCGCACATCCTGTATGAGTGGAATGCTGAATGGTTTTACCCAAAGAGGAGGTTGAGAAGACAAGAAGATGATTCACAGAGGTTTTCACATGCTCCACCCCTCAATACCCCACAAATCCACAATCATCCCCCTACCCACAAATCTGAAACAAGGACTTTCCTGGCATGTTATGGGTTTGACTGAAGATGGACACAGCAACAGGGGTGCAAGCTTATGGTGCTCGAATGTCTCGACTGTTAACTCAGTTGTTGGAACCAAGGTCAGCGAGACATATTTGATGCAATTACCATTATGCCATCCATCCATCCATCCACCAACACTGACACTGACACTTAATTTGTACAAAATTATGATGCTATTGCACAAAACAGGTCTTCATGATTGTCACAGGATCGATTCCATAACCTTGAAATATGCTAATTGTCAAAACAGATTTCCGTATCTTTCAGCAAAACAAGAAGACAACAAGAAAAGTAGAGCTACATTCAAAGTACATTTTAATGCTACATTTTATGCTACATTTAAGCCCTCTCCCTCCCACACTTCTCCCTGCTCTCAAATGTTGTGTTTGTGTGCTTCCCCTTCTCTCCCCATCTTGTCTTCCGCTCCTTCTTTTTATATATTTTGTTTGTCTGGTTGATTTGTTTGTGAAATAAATGTTAACTCTTTCACGAGCCTCGATTCAGTATACAAAAAAAATAAAAAAAATAAAGTACAACGCTCCCATGCCAAATAAATAAATAACATATCCTCCAGTGCGCGACATTGCCGGGGCGCCCAGCGATTGGCGCCATGTATCCCATGGTGAGGGAATTGTGAGGGAGTGGTGCACAATAACTGATTGATTAATTGATTTATTACTCCCGCCAGGGAGTAATGCATTCGATCGTGTCCGTCCATGTGTGTGTTCGTGTGTTTGTGAACAAGATATCTGGAAAAATTCTGAAGGGATTTGGATGAAAGTTGGTGGGATGATTGCTCTTGGGATAAGGAAGAATTGATTAGTTTTTGGTGAAGTTCAGGATATTATTCCAGATCCAGGAATTTTTTGGGGATTTTTTTTGTTCTGTTTTACTGCATTAAAGCTTTTATTCTTATTCTTAAATGATGTTTTTCTCCTCTAATTCCGAGATGTATCAAAGTAAATTATCTGACAGGGCCTACTTTCTTTTTCATTTATTGTTTTGGGGAGAGGGGATGTTAAACAAAACGTATTGTTGTGGATCTGCCGCCGGCCTTCTCCCCTTATCAAGGGGGGATTAATCCCCTTGTCTTTACTGACCTGGCGCGACCCGAGACCTATTACGTCCCTTCCGGACAGCGCTACATAGGGTTTCAGGACAAAATTCGCTGTTACTTAAGTACTAGCGCTGCCTTGGAAGCGAGGAAATACGCCTCACACGAACCACGTGTTATGGTGATACGCCGAGCGGTTTGCGTACACGTGATCCGCGCCATTATTAGTTACTATACCCGATTGGAGCGATCTTATTCGTACCATGCTTAGTCAATGGAGAAATCACAAAGGCGATCGAATTGGAAGAAAAGGAAGAACAAATATGTTTCATTATGATTGCACGTATTTACAGCTCAGGACGAAGAGACACAGGGAAATCCTTAAACAGTCTTACTCTTAATACCCCAGGACAAACGGGCCCGTATCACACACACTCACACGGGGATTGCAGATGAGCAGGATGATGTTCACCAGCGCCGCGGGGGTCGTACAGGATCGGCTCCGTCTCACTCTCCACGGTCCCCGGCACGTCCCACGAAGATGGAGGTAGGCGAAAGCAGGACCGCGTATCGTGTCGCTCGAACAAAGCGGGTTATCTCGGGGCGAACGGTTGAGGGCGGACTTTGCGCGGCTGGCGGTTACTCAGCCGCGTTCACTCGCTTTGGCCGAACCGCGTGAGTTATCAACGCCCTGTCTGCGCCCACGTACGTGAGTTATCAACGCCCTGTCTGCGCCCACGTATTCCACGTAACAAAGTTCATTCAGCGCGAAGGATTCCCGTCAAGTGCGTCTCCTTTCTCCGTACTCAGAAGTCACTTCAGCGCACCTCTCCCGTAACTCTGGTCTGCGCACAACTCTCTCAACTCACGAGCGCCTCTCCCGTAACTCTACTCCAAGACTCACCAGCGCCTCTCCCATAACTGGACTGAGGTGGGGGCTTCACGCAAAGGGTTTTATTGCCACGCCCTTAGAACCCTCTGGAACTCACCAGACGCTCTTCACCACGCCCTCTCACGCCATGCCGCTCGAGCTCTGATTGGCTGGTTCATTCTTACCGTCCCCACTGCTGCCGCGCCAAGCTCAACCCTCCTTCACCTTTTGAGGCCCTGCCTCGTGTTAACTTGACTAGTGGACAGCCAAATGGGACGCGGGATGGATTGCGCCCATAGAGGTAGAATGGAGGTCGGAGCAAAATGATTGTAGGGCCTATTCTCCTGCCTTTACACAACGCAGGTACTAAGAGGGGAAATGGCCTATTCTTACACATACTAAGACATAACTATACTACAAATGGGCCTATATGTTTCTCGTGTGACTAACTATGGGGGGAAAACCTTTAACCTTTATTAACTTTACTGTACAAATCTCAAAACCGCAGCAGTATTATTCTAACTTGACCCACGGCGGGAGTATGTGCTCTACTGAGTGGCGTTCTAGTTGTAATTAAAATAAAATAATAATCCGAACATAATTTCTTAATCAATTGGCTAATAGCATACCTAAACCACCACTGTTTCATCCGAATCTGTAACTTTTTGAAAATTAAGTAGTTAATCAAACAATTGATTGATTAATCAATAAATCAAAAATTCCCTTTATTGCCAAATTACTTGGTCATTGTAGTATCCAAATATTCGATTCCTAGCTCAAAAGGTCCCTGAGATATTGCCCAGATGAGAGAAAATAAATAAGTAATTAATAAATGGATAATAATTAAGTAATTAATCAATTAATTGATTAATCAAAAAATATTAAAATGGCGTTTTTGCCAAAGCACTTGTTCACTTTTGTGCCCAAATTTCAAAGCTCAGAGAATGGCTGAGATATCACTCGGACAAACAAGAAAACAAACAAACGGAGCGAAAACTGAGTAAGCCCTTTTGGCGCGTCATTGCGAGGTGGCAAAGGCCCTCGGCGCCCGGTGATTACATCGTGCAGCGCTTGGAGATGGAATAGGGAAGGGTGCAGTACAAAAGTTCATTCTGTTTTTTCTCATTCATGTTTTAGTAATCGCTCAGGTGTGGATATTATACCAACAGGAATAGACAAGTGAATTGGCACTCGATCACTGACAGTAGGCCTTGGATAAATAGCTTGTTGATGTTAAAGAAAAGAGACTGGGCTGACAAAGTTACAGAGACACCTAAGATATCCCAAATTGAGTTTCGTGAGCTTCAAAGAGATGCACAGCAATGCTCAAAAAGAAGTGCTAAATGCATTGTGGATCACCTCAGCTTTTCAATTGTTTTGTACAATTGTAAGTCCACCCACATCCTCCTTCACCACCCAGGAAGATCACTTATAGCTGAGCAGACATAAAAGGGATAAAATATCAAGATTGATCACACTGTGGTCATGACCTGGGACAAAATCGGGTATCAGGCTGATTGGGAAATGTGTATTGAAAACTCTTAAAATATGAACCGTGATTGGGAAACACACATTTAATGCGTTATTTAAAAATTAACTTGACGCCTCTTAACCATGTCACCCTCCCCACCGTTATATAAAAATGAGCTGATTTGTCACATGGTCACAGATTGCTTAACCCCAATACAGGGCCGTTCAAAAATTTTGTAACGCTATTTTTTGGTAATTTGCATAATGTAATGCTTGGTTACTTAATGTAACGTAATGCTTGATTACTGTGCGTTCTGCTGAGCTTGATTAAACCTTACTATTATCCGACATATGATTACATTTTTGGGGTCCCTTATCGTGAATAACACTCGGCCCAAACAAAGGCAATGGAAATCTGACGCAACAAACCCGGAAAGTGTATAATCAGCAAAGGCCTACATGGATAATGTGTTAGGCCAACCAGAAAACCAAGATGGAGGCCATATCATTTTGGCTTGGTACTACGTGTAGTAAGTTCAGGACTCTCCTTCAATCAAGTTGTTTATTAAAGACGATACCAAGCTCTCACAGAACAGACAGCCATCATGATGAGCAGCAAGCAACCACCAAAGCCACGCCACGCCCCCCCCAGACGTCACTACGCAGTACGTAGTACCAATCACAACACTTCGGTGGGTGGAATCAAGCGACAGATGTGGGTGTGGTCCAGCAGCTGTCCGAAAAATGGGTGCACATTTCAAAAATCGACCCCCAACAACAACCCCAACACCCAAAAATAACAACAGCAATAGCAGCATGAAGCTCTTGTAGACCTGACATGTTGCAGATAAAAATGACAAAGCCAGATGGAAATAGAAAATGAAATGGAAAAAATCGTTTCCAGTACATATTTCAAATGCTACAAATTAAAAAAAAAAAAACTCCAATAAAACAAAAAACATAAGGAGTATTTAAATAGTCATTTCTCAGGTGATAAAAGGTGTATGATTAATTAAAAGGGGGAAAAGGCAAATTGGCAAAGGATATGTACCGTGAAATGTGGTGAATAGGGACAGCAAGGTGAATAGGGACACAAACTGAAAAAAAGTTCGGAAACTTTTTTCGCTGAAAATTGAAAACCATACTGATTTGTTGATATTTGGGTTGAAAGTGTTCTCTTGTTTTTAAAAAAAGCAACTTATAGTCCCTATTAACCCCATATATGGGTTAAATAGGATTTTTATGGCTGCCCCTATTCACTCCGTTTTACGGGTGAATAGGGACAGTCACTACCACCGTTTAGGTGGTAGTGACTGTCCCTATTCACCCGTAAAACGGAGTGAATAGGGGCAGCCATAAAAAAAAAATCCTATTTAACCCATATATGGGGTTAATAGGGACTATAAGTTGCTTTAAAAAAAACAAAAAAACTTATAGTCCCTATTAACCCCATATATGGGTTAAATAGGATTTTTATGGCTGCCCCTATTCACTCCGTTTTACGGGATTTTTTTTTTTTTTTTGTATTAGTGACTGTCCCTGAATAGGGACAGTCACTAATACAAAAAAATAATAATCAAGTAATAGGGACAGTTTGGAGAAACTTTTTATCCCATTTTTTTTCATTGGCACCGTGGTTTATATTATGGGTGCATATTATGTGCATCCCTCTGAGCTATCGATTTAGCAATAAGTTGGAAACTCAGGATTGTTTCTTGATTATTATTTTTTTGTAGAAGTGACTGTCCCTATTCACCCATAAAACGGGGTGAATAGGGACAGCCATAAAAATCCTATTTATTCCTATTTAACCCATATATGGGGTTAATAGGGACTATAAGTTGCTTTTTAAAAAAACAAGAGAACACTTTCATCCCAAATATCAACAAATCAGTATGGTTATCAATTTTCAGCGAAAAAAGTTTCCGAACTTTTTTTCAGTTTGTGTCCCTATTCACCTTGCTGTCCCTATTCACCCCATTTTACGGTAGTTGCGAAAAACAGTGGGTCTGGAAAGAAACGACAAACACATTTATCAGTGAGAATTGTCAGAATCTGTCTCACCTGGTATGGATGTGTTTTTTTTTTTGCAAGTTCCTGCAACTAAGGGCTTTAATATCAATCCTTTATGTGAAGGAACACAAGAGGGCCTTGTCATAAAAGTTTTTTTTTTTGTTTGTTTTTGTATACAGAATCGAGGCTCGTGAAAGAGCTAACATTTATTTCACAAACAAATCAAACAGACAAACAAAATATATAAAAAGAGGGAGCGGAAGACAAGATGGGGAGAGAAGGGGAAGCACACAAACACAACATTTGAGAGCAGGGAGATGTGTGGGAGGGAGAGGGCTTGGGGGGAGGAGGCGTGGGAAGGGGGGGGGGGTGGGAGAAGTATAAAACACAAGGACACCAAGGACTTCCAGGACAGAAGTTAGTATTTCAAAAAAGTGGATTTGGGGTGAAATTAGCAGGGGTAGAAAAGATCAAGGTTTTGGATGGGGGAAGATGAGAGATGGTGGTGAACAGCTGTTTTAAAGACCTGGAGGGTGGAGTGGGATTGAAGAGAGTGAGGGAGTTTGTTCCAGAAGCGGGAGAAACGAGGAATGAAGGAGTGAAGGTGAGCAGAGAGTCTTGATTTTGGCAGTTTTACCATAAGAGGGTTGCAGGCAGATCTTGTGCGACCTGTAGGAATATTTGGGGGACAGAGCCCAGAGATAGCTGGGGGGGCAAGGCCAGAGAGGAGTCTGTAGAAGACGGAAAGACCACCAACCTGCCTGCGGTGAGTGAGTGAAAGGCCCTTGGAGTTAGCTTCATCGCGGGAGATTCCAATGATTCTGAACGCTTTGGTTTCAACAGCGTGAAGACGAGCTAGGTGTGAGGCAGGAGCACCAGCCCAGAGGGGAGAGCAGTATTCCATTGAGCTGCGGATGAAAGCCTTGTATATGGTGAGGAGCTCAGGTGTGCCAAGGAAGGACTTTGCACGACGGAGGATGCCCAGTCGGCGACTGGCTTTGGAGGCCAGATTTGAAATGTGGTTTTCCCAGGAAAGATCATGGCAGATAGTGAGACCCAAAAGCTTGAGTGACAGAACTTCTTGGAGAGGATTATTCAGAAAGTGGATGGGAGGGTTGTCCAGTCGGTCTTTTCGAAGAGACATCGTAAGAGTGTGAGATTTGTCAGGATTGAAAGACATGTTCCACTTGTTTGCCCAGTCTGTGATTTTGTCCAGGTCTGCAGAGAGTGAGGAGGCTGCAGACTGCCGATCTGAGGGATGAGGAATGGAGCGACAGAGAGTAGAGTCATCAGCAAAGAGATAGAGAGGATTTTCAAGAGAGTCAGAGAGATCCTTGATGAAGACCAGAAAAAGCACAGGGTCCAGAACACTGCCTTGGGGAACTCCAGCCTGAACAGGAAGAGGAGATGAGAGAAACCCATTCAGGGCCACACGTTGACTACGACTAGAGAGGAAGTCCGCCAGCCATGCGTGGAGATTTCCATGGATACCAAAGGAGGAGAGTTTGGTGAGCAGAGCAGGGTGCCAGACCGTATCGAAGGCACGTGATATGTCAAGGGAGACAGCTCTAATTTCCTGTTTGGCATTGAGGACCTCCATCCATTGTTGAGAAAGCAGAAGCAGCATGTCCAGAGTAGAGTGACCAGGTCTGAAACCAAATTGATGATCAGAGATCAAGCCATTGGAGAAGAGGAAAGATTTCATATCCGAAGCAATGATGGATTCTATGACTTTGCTGATAATTGGGAGAAGGCTGATTGGTCTGTAGTTGCTGTTGTGGAAAACCAATCAGGTCCACACAACGTTAGTCCAACTTGTGGTTTAATTCCATTTAGATCATGACACATCCTGTAATGCAGGAAATGCAATAAGTATACGATGTGGCATCACATGGGACCATTCATAACATTCAATCTATCTATAATTCCAGTAATCTCTGTGTGTGTGTCTGTGTGTATGTCTGTGTGTCTGTGTGTATGTCTGTGTGTCTGTGTGTTTGTCTGTGACCGCTGTTTCTCGACAACCACGGGTCCGATATACTTGAAACTTGCCAGATATATTGCTGGGGACCTGAGGATGTGCCTTTTCAAGGTTTCATATTAATCGGAGAAGTAGTTACCGAGCTATGTCCAAAAAACGATTCAACCAATCAGAGAGCAGCGAGCTATCACGTGTGCCGAACGTGGCGAACAGACTCTGCCTCGGACGGCACATTTGAGAGCGTATTCATTTATTTCACGTTGGCAAACTATGTTGGCGTTAAACTATGTTTTAAAACTAAATATTAATCGGAGAAGTAGTTACCGAGCTATGGCGATTTATTTACCAAACTAATCACAGAACAGGTAGCGGGGTACGCCAGCCAATCACAGAACACGTTGTTGCGTAGGCGTGGCCGATGTGAGAGCGCGTGCGCCGTTACGGATAGTAATTCGAGGCGTAGCGGGCGCCATTTGGAGGAGCTGGGAGGACTCAGTCGTGATAGAGTGAGCCTGAGTGAGTATAACAAGAACAAGATCTAGAAGGAGGTATGTACGGTGCGATTCATATAATATATTGTTTAGTTATCGTCGATGAGGAATTTGGGGTCGGAATGGGTGATCGGCCTGGGTGACTGGGTCTCGACTAGATGCTGGGCCGCACCAAGGAACGGGCACCCACGTACGGGCATGCCCTAGTAACATTCAATGCAAGCAAGCTGGATATTCTATGCTGGCGTACCGTCAGCGAGTCTACCAGATGTAACGTGTCACAGGAGAAGTCTCGGAGCACCGTCCGCAGCAGCGGGTCTTATAGTCACGCCCCCTAGCGGTGTCAACGAGCAGCGAGCATCACCCCGGGTGCAGTACGAATACGATTTCACTACATTCTCCCCCCCCACCCCCCCGTTAGAATTGTACGGCAGTGCGGCTATAAGCGAGCGAGCGTCAGCACGAACAGGGTGCGGAACATCAGTCGACCCAACCGTATCGGGCCGGGCGGCGAATTTCTCTGCCAGCACGCGTCCGAAATTCCCCGGGTACGGCATCACGTATCCCTGTGTCCCCGTCGTCGGAGGCACCATCAGGGTCGGGTGACGAAGGGGGTAACTCCAAGTCGTCGGGCCCAGCTAGACCCGGCGAGGGGAGAGTCGGTAGACTTTCGGCGATGGGAGCGTCGGGAGAGGCCATAGTCTCATAGATGGGTTCGGTCGGTCCGTCCGATTCCCTACTCAGGTCAGCGACCCCGCATGGGGCAAGGTGATGGACGGAGACAGTAGTCTCACGGCCATCAGTCGTCATCACACGAGCATGCTCAGGATTAGCCTGGAGAATCTGCACTTTGTCCACTAGGGGGTCGTACTTGCTCGCGCGAACCGCCCGTTTAAGGTAGGCCGGCCCGGGCCCAGCGAGCCAACTGGGCAAAGACCGTATACACCCCGTGCTCCTGGGGTGGTGGAAAAGTCGCTCGTGG
Organism: Myxine glutinosa; assembly: GCF_964187855.1. Taxonomy (NCBI): domain Eukaryota; kingdom Metazoa; phylum Chordata; class Myxini; order Myxiniformes; family Myxinidae; genus Myxine; species Myxine glutinosa. Next base: position 76,098,882 of record NC_136267.1, read on the forward strand.
GGAGTTTGGTTGGTTGCCGTACACAGGAGAGCCCTGATCGCGTTCAACGCCGCAGGTAGCGACCAAGCCCATTTATCGAGGCCCCGGCCGAGGGTCCGGAGGTTGAGCATGACGGCCCTCCAGATAATCCCGTTGAAGCGTTCGATCTGCCCATTAGCCTGGGGTCTGTACGGCGTGGTGTAACTAGAAGCAATGTTATTTTGGAGCAGATAGCCGCGCACCTCCTGAGACAAGAAGACCGCACCCCGGTCGGTATGGACATAGGCCGGGTACCCGAACATTGAGAACAAGTTCTGTAAGCATCGCATCACCGTGGCAGCAGTCATGTCCGCGCACGTATAAGCAAAGGGGAATCGCGAGTACTCATCGACGATAGTGAGCAGATAGCGAGAGCCGCTCGACACCGGCAATGGGCCCTTGAAATCCATCGCCAAGCGTTCCCACGGTCGCGTAGCCTTAACCAGAGTCCCCATGGGAGGGTTATAGAAACGCGGTTTGATTTCCGCTCAGATAGTGCAGTCGCGACAGATACGGCGGATATCGTCAATCGAGTATGGGAGATTGCCACGCCGCACAAAATGAGCGAAACGCGTTACGCCGGGATGGCCCGCAGTGGCATGCAGCACCCGTAGGCCCTCCAAAGAGGTGATACCCGCGCATGTAGCCGGTCGTGATAAGGCATCGGCGGCCCGGTTATCCTTCCCCGGGCGATATTTGATGGTGTAACAGAAGTCGGCGAGTTCGATACGCCAGCGAGTGAGTTTCTCATTCTTAATGCGCTGGGCGTGTAAGGTGTCGTACATGAACGCAACGCTTTGCTGGTCCGTGATGATTTGGAAGCACCGCCCGAGTAAGTACGGGCGCCATCGCCGAATAGACTCGACGATCGCATACGCTTCCTTTTCGACGGACGAGTGTCTCCGCTCAGCGGTGGTAAGAGTCCGTGAAAAGAAAGCCACGGGACGCCCCCCTTGGGAGAGGGTCGCCGCGGTGGCCTGATCCGAGGCGTCACTTTCGAGGACGAAAGAGCCGCTCTCGTCGATTGTCGCCACGGCGGCTCGGGCGATGTCGGCCTTAAGGCCTTCAAAGGCGGCCAATGCGGCCGGACTCAGTGGGAAGGTGTCGCAGGCCACGAGGGGGCGAAGTTTCGCGGAGAAATTTTGCACCCATTTGGAGTAATGGGCGAATAGCCCGAGGGCGCGCTTCAGGGACGCCCGATCACAGGGAGGGGCCATGTCGAGCAAAGGTCGCAGACGCTCCTTATCCGGAGCGACAGAGCCATGGGTCACGGTGTACCCCAGAAGATCTATCGTGCGTAGGGAGTATTGGCACTTATCCTCGTTAATAGTTAAGTGATACCTCTGCGCGACCTCAAGGAAGCGCTTCAGATTAGCATCATGGTGCCCTTGGTCATATCCACAAACCGTAAGATTATCGAGGTAGACGAAAACATCGGTTAAGTGCTCCCGCGCAATGAGGTCATCCATGGCCCTCTGGAAACAAGTGACCCCGTTCGTTACCCCAAAAGGCAATCGCGTAAATTGGTACAACCGCTGCCCCGACTCAAAAGCGGTATAGATACGATCCGCCCTAGAGATAGGGATCTGGTGGTACGCACTACGGAGATCGAGAGTGCTATAGACCGAATACTGGGACACCTGTTGCACCAGCGCGTCCATCCCCGGAAGGGGGTAGGCATCCAGCTGTGTAAAGCGGTTAATCGTTTGGGAATAGTCGATTACCATGCGTCTGCGGTGGGCCTCGCTGCGCACCACCAAGACCTGGGCGCGCCACGGCGACCTGCTAGGTTCTATGATGCCGTCTTTCAAGAGCTGAGCCGTTTCGTCCGCAATGAATTGCATGTCTGCGCGAGAGTAGCGCCGTGATTTCACCGCGACAGGGGTGCAGTCGGAGGTTAGATTGGGGAACAGCGAAAGCGGCTGGATGTCCATTTGCGCTAGGGCGCACACCGCAAGCGCGTCGTCCGCCCCCACAACAAGCGTGTCAGGCCCACCAAACTCCATTACCAGACGTCCATGCAGCTTAAGAAAATCGTGTCCTGATAGAATATCAGCACATAAAGCGGGTAAAACCATTAGGTGTACATCAGGAAAAACCCGTCCCTTTAGCACGAGTTTCAATCGGCATTCCCCCTTCGTGCTGAGTCGAAGCCCCTGGGAAGCCATGAAGATCCGTCTCGTAGACCTCCAGATCCGCCATCCATGCCTGAGCACAAGTCGCTGGTCGATAAAACTATCCGTAGACCCTGTATCCACCAAGGCCCGAACACAATGGCCTTCGACCATGAGGGGAATAAGGGCTTGAGCCAGGCCAGACGAGGCTGCTGGGAGTGGGACTGAACCCCCCGAATGGGTCGGACAAGCCTCGCGGGTGGATCCTATGCCAGCAGCAGTTTTGCGGTCGTGGCCGGAGTATGCGTTGTCCATGGGGAATCCATTAATGCCATCAGAGGGCTTTCCCAAGCATTCCGGTGTTTCGCGATTCAAAATCTGACAATTCTGACGGGAAAAGGCCTCCGTAGTATTTGAAAACGCCTTTTGACACTTTTGGCAGGAAAAGGCCTCCGTAGTATTCGAAATCGCCTTTTCCGGGGTGAGGGCCACCGTTAGCTCGTGGATGACACGAGGAGAACGTTCCGCTGGGGCTTGGCGAGGCTTCAAAGCCCCTTGCGTGGCCCGGAGTTTGGTCAAGGACACGTACTTCGTGCCCGATTGAGGATGAGACTGTGGTGGCTGTCCGGTGACACCCGCCAAGGACGTCTGAGCGCCCAGGGGCCCGCAGAGAGGGGCCCTCCCCTTCGAAGACGGGTAAGGCGCCGGGTTTCGGGCTCGGCTCGCAGGCTCCGCAATGAGCCCATTCAAGGTCGCCGCGACCGCGACCGCGCGATTCAATGAGCCGCGAGCCGCGTGCCGTTTTCCTGCACACTTTCGCGTGATGTCCCTTTTGCGAGCACAAATGGCATATAGCGTCTCGTGCCGGACACACGGGCCGGGCATGGCGTGGCCCCCCCCCCCCCCACAGAAAAAGCATGCGGCCCCACGTAAGGCCTTGGGTCTGGCCATAGCGGCAGCCGTCAGGACTGGGTCTTCCTCCGGAGCATCCCGGAGTTCCGCGAGCAGGTCCGCATCCTCGGCGGTAGCACTCTCCGGCCGGGCGTGTAGTGTAGTGCCCGCCAAGAGGCGCGTGCGATCATAGGTGTTCGATTGCATCCGTGCTTCGGTGTATACTTTCCCTTGCTCGAGTGCCGTAGCGAAGGTCAGGTCGGTCTTCTCTAGGAGCTTGAGCCGTAGTTCCTGGGAGGAGACCCCTGCAATAAAGGCATCTAAAAGAAGATCATCCTGAGCCTGCGCGGGAGTCCGTGGCTCCTTGATGCTGTCCAGCAAGAGCTGCCGGAGCTCCTGGGCATAGTGGTCCATCGCCTCGTTGGGTTGCTGACGTCGCGTTAGCAGCAAATATCGTGCATACACCGGGCTTTTTTCCTTTATGTACAGCCGTTTGAGCTCCGCGATCGAGAGGTCATACGTCGCGAATTGAGCGATGGAATTGTACACCTTGTAGTCGATTTTTGAATGAAGCGTTGCTAGCTTCGCGGCAGCCGTCGGCGCGGTCTCAGGCTCCTCGAAATGATTCTCCAATGTTCTGAGCCAGTGCTTCAGTTGCAAGCCACCATCCGGGGCTTGCGGGTCGGCGCAGAATACGGCAACCGCCAGCGTCTTGTTGCCAGCCATGTCGGTAGATATAAATGGAATTAAGTGTTGTGGAAAACCAATCAGGTCCACACAACGTTAGTCCAACTTGTGGTTTAATTCCATTTAGATCATGACATCATCCTGTAATGCAGGAAATGCAATAAGTATACGATGTGGATTGTGGCATCACATGGGACCATTCATAACATTCAATGCAAGCAAGCTGGATATTCTATGCTGGCGTACCGTTAGCGAGTCTACCAGATGTAACGTGTCACAGGAGAAGTCTCGGAGCACCGTCCGCAGCAGCGGGTCTTATAGTCACGCCCCCTAGCGGTCTCAACGAGCAGCGAGCATCACCCCGGGTTCAGTACGAATACGATTTCACTACAGGTCTGTAGTTGCTAGGATCTGTTTTTGCACCTTTTTGTGCAAAGCGGTGATGTTGGCTGATTTCCAAGCAGATGGCAGATGACCTTGAGCAAAAGAGAGGGTGAAGAGAACAGAGAGATGGAGTGAAAGAGCGGAAGAACAGGATTTTAGGACCCATGGGCTGATGCCGTCAGGTCCAGTTGCAGAATCAGAGTCGAGGGTTGACAGAAACTTTTCCACCTTGTCAGGAGGAAAGGACACAGAGTCCAGGAGCAGCTGGGTACGACTGGGTACGGTGGGTACAGAGAGGGATGGGTTTGGGACACAAGATTTAGAGGCAAACAGAGAGTTGAGGCATTCAGCTTTTTCACGTGCGGATTCAGCCGTGTAGCCTTTTGAGGTGAGGGAGGGGATGGAGGGGGAACAAACACCAAGTTCATCCACTGAAAAAAAGCAAAATTGAGAGCTAAAAACATGACTTTTATTCTTTTGACATCAGGCCATCACTCTCTCCACGCTTGTCGGGATGTCTGTCTTCGTTTTGTGGGATGTCTGACCACTGGATCAGAAGGGAAGCTTGGTGTGCAGTGAGTGTCAGCTCACTGCCGTTAACCCTTTCATGTTTGTATCCCCCACCCCCTCCGCCCCCAACCAATCCTGAGTCCTACTGCCCCACACACGCATCCTGCTGTCCCAACCCCATGCTCCCACCCTCTCAGATCCTATTCCTCCTCTGTCACAAATTGGGTGTTCCACCAATATTTGACACCTCCATTCTAATGTTGTTGATCTTTCAATTTAGGTTGCCGTTGTATTTCAGGACACTGTATGCTGAACATAAACATTCCTCTCACAAGATGTCTCTTATTCTTTTGCATCCCTCACTGATTATTCTCTTTTCCATTTTAACAGGGTCCTCCAGAAGCTTGTAACAGGCCAGAACGGTTTTCTGTCTTTATTAAGAACTCCATTTCTCCATCCGTTTTCCGTGCTCACCCCTCCTTGCCGACTGGAACACTTTTGGCTTTGTATTCCTCTATAGGCAGCCACTGGAGGATTCAATATCTTCAACCTTCATACCTTTCCCTCCGCAAACACGTAATGTTTGTATGTGTGGTGTACCATCCACCAAATGATGAATAATGTATTTATACATCTATTTTTTCTTACTGTCTCCTTTTACAGTGGAGACTGAGTGCCAAAGGCAGTTCCTTCGGCCAAGTCTTATTCCTCATCGACGGAAACAATAAATCCGATTACTTTGTTGACTCTACAGTGTCATGAAGTACCCAATCCCATTGACAGACATAAAGCAGCTGCATAACTCTCCTTTGATCTGGAATTGATTGGATGCTGGTCTGACAAATGGAATATATCTTTAAATCCTGGAAAATCTCACAGTCTCATCCTGTCACTCCAGAATGATTGTCAAACAAACCCATCTATTTATTTCCATTGTCAGACAATGGAAGAGGTTCAGTCTCTTGAACTTCTCAGCCTCACTATCAGCCATGACCCCTCCTGAGTTGACTATAAATCAAGTTGGCCTCCAAAGCCAGCTGCATTCTGAGCATCTTCCATTGTTCCAAGTCATTCCTTGGAAAACCAGAACTACTCAAAGCCTACAAGGCCTTTCACCGTAGCTCAACGAAGTACTGCTCTTCCCTATGGGCTATTAACCCAGCATCACATCTGTCTCTCTTGGATTCTGATGGAATTTAAAGCTCTCAACATTATTGGCATCTCCCACGATGAGGATGAAGCACAAGGCCTGTTCTCACATTGTAGACAGATATGCAGCCTCTCTGCTGTTTAGCCCCTCTCATCTGGACGAGCTCCCTCTGCTCCCTCAGTCCTCTGACCCTCATCAGCACTGCCAGGATACATGCATTCATCCAGTATTCCCCCTCCTGGTTAATCCCAAATTACATCCTGATCACTCACATCCACTAGTTTGTTCCTCTTTCCTCTCATTTATGGAACTGCCTTCCAGAGACATTTCAACTGCACTCTTTCCTACAGGCTTTCAAAACAAGGCGTGCACCAGTATCTCATGTCATCCCTCATCCATACACGTGATATTTTCAACACCCATTTTCTTTACATAACCCAATCCCCTTACTTGCGGGTTACCGCATTTGTTCCCCCGCTGTCTCCTCTTTTCCTTTTCATTAATTCCCTTGTTTGTGTCTAAGTGTAGCTCCACTGGCCCACTCTCAGTTTGTCACCTTTATACATTCTGCCAACTTACTATTCTGTGAGCCCAGATCTTGTATAAATAGTGTCTCACACTGGCTGGTAACGACATATAATAGGACCAACATCTGTGTGGAGTTTTTCTTCACAGTCAGGTGAAAAAAAATTGGAACGAAAAAGATTTGACCTCCACCCTTCCCTCATACAAACTGTGTTCATGTTTTGTTATCCATACTCTGTGTGTGTTCTTTTGACCCTTTTCAGATTTTCTATTGTGCGATACTGCAGCAGAAAAGTTACTTGGTCCCTTTTCCACTTTCAGTGAACATCTCACCTTGGATTGACCATTCATTTTGGTGGAGGCTTCTCCCAATTGAATTTAACCTTCCATGTGAGTGGTTAATGTGCTGATTATGCTAGCAATCTGCAAGTGCTGTGAAACACATTTATCTTTGCTGACCTTTGTTCTTTTTGCCACTTATTTTTTGACTTGTTTTACAACCTCCTCTTTCTGTGTCTCAATCTATGCTTCTATTTGTCTTTGCCAGTAAAGGCTTCTGTTTTTGTAGTTTTTGCACCATCGTAGTCAGTGTCCTTCAGCTTTAAGCTCTTTTTTGTAAAAGGTTTATAATTTCTGTTTTTGCCTTCCTGATGAAGCCTCAAGGCAGAAAAGACAACTATCCAAGACTAGTGTTGATATTTTTTTGTAAATGCGCACGATCACTACAAAGTGCCTCTTTTGGATAACAGTGCATGGCAATGCCCTGTGATCTCTGCATAGGCCCAGCCAAATGTCTGCATTTTTTTTTTTACTGATTTTGTATTCCTTCTGAAGCTCAAAGGCGAAAAAACGTACCCAACAACTGCTGCCTGAAATGTTGAGCAAACAACCCCTCTGACGGGTCATTATTTCAAAGGCGATCCTGCCACAGCTCCCTTTCCTTCTCTGTCACGTGTTTACCCTTTGTCTTTGTGGGCTACTACATACCAAGCAATGGTGGGTAGTGGAACAAGCTCTCAGTTACCTCTTTTCCGATATATTATTTCTAACCTGTCTACTTTTTCCTCTCTCTCTCCGAGACCTATAATAATGGCAGTTATTCGTTCCTGACTAATTATTTTTGAAACAGATATCTTGTTTCAACAATCTAACATTCCTAATGGCCCATTGCACTTGTGCTGGCTTGAATTTGTTTTTGTTCGAGAATTTCAATGTCGCAAAAAGATTGAAAATCATAGCCTCCAGGTCAAACTCTAACACAGTGCCAAAGCTAATCAATCATCATGCCGTTCAGGCAAAAACTTCAAGCAAAATGAATCATTCATCCAGAGAAAGAATTGTGCAGGCCAGTAGTAGCAATACCAACAAGCAGCCACAAACATGTCCACAACAGAAACTAGAACGGCACTCAGTGGAGAGCATACCTCTGCCTGGTGAACAGTTTACGTTTTGTATCCCATTGATAGGCCGGATCTGGATTCGGACCTGAACCAAAGTCTAATCGGCTTGAATTCTTGTCACCAAACCAACTCATCCACCAAGTTTATTCATGACTCGTCCATAACTTTTTAAAATATCATGTTATATATCGCTTTTCACCCGATCTCTCAATGGTGAAGATTCACATACAATTTTAACAATTCTTGTAGCCGAATCCATATTTAGATCTTCACCAAAATCGAAACGACTATTCCTTTTCACACACACAACCTGTCCAACGAGTTTCGTCCAAATCTGTCCACAACTTTTTGAGATACCCTGCTATGTATCGTTTTTGGCCCGATCTCCCAATGGTGAAGAATCACTTAAAAATTAAATAATTCTCATATCCGAATCCATATTCAGATCTTCACCAAAATGGAATCTTTTTGTCCTTGTCAGACACCCAACCGGTCCACAAAGTTTCGTCCAAATCCGTCCACAACATTTTGAGATATTCTGTTATGTATCGTTTTCGGTCCTATCTCCCAATGGTGAAGAATCATTAAAAAAATTGTAGTAGCTGGATGCGAATCCGGATCCTTTTTCTTTTTTTTTTTGGATACAAGATCGAGCATGTATCACATTGCTAATATTGCAAACATTAATCAAAAAAAAAAACGGACACATAAAACATATTGTTACGGAATCGGAGTACGGCTCTTCCCCCTTTGCAAGGGGTGGTTAGTCCCTTGTCTTGTTAAGCTGACCGTTTCCGCTCCTGGCACTTGTAACGCTATCCCGCGGGATGGAACGGATCAGGGTTATGGGTCCAGTGTTTATCCTGAATACCTTTATCCGTCCCTCCACAGACTAGGGAGACAAGTACCGCTCGAACCCCGGTTTGGATGGTCTAGTTGCCGAGCGGTTTTTAGCAACCCGAAGTTCGAGTCATTATCCTTCACTAAACCCGATCCTGAACGTTGGCCGAATCGCGCCACGTACACTCAATATTGAAACCACTAAAGCGACCGAATGAGAATGAAAGAGAAGTACGGAGGAATAACAGGATTTATTAATTATTTACACAAGCCAAAGCAAAGAGAGCAGTCAAGGTTATATACAGGGAAATGGAAGGAGCAGGAGACACAGTGAAGTCATTAGCTTACCTATACAAGCTTAATTAATACCCCAGGACACCGTGAAAGACAGACGAACATTCACACTTACACGGGGAAATGCAGGCAGGAATGAATGGCTTGGAGATGGATGGCTTTGAGAGGCAAGGAAGGTTCAGCGGGGACTGGGCACAGTCGGGCCAGAAGGCATCGCCGTCAAGAAGCCGAGCCGCGGTCGTGCGAACTCCCGCGGTCCCAAACTGCGCGGCGAAGTTCCTTTCTCTGCACTGCTGCCTCGCGCGCTCCTTGCGTTGCCTCGGTCTGTATTTCCTGCAGCGCGGCACGTATCACGGCGGCTTGGACACACCTGCTCATCTCCAGCGCATCTCTTTTGTGGGGGCGTCTCCCGCGGGTTATATAAGCCCCACCCTTGAACCTTTGCGAACCTCCTCCAAGCGTTCTCTCTCCGCCCTCTCAAGCCAAACCCCTTATACCTGGTTGGTTGTTCGGGGCTGGCTCACTCCTCCCCTCTATGATGAGGTGGAGACCCGCCTTTCTTCTTGCAACCGACCGCGTGCTCAATGGAGTCCATTTGCGGCGAAAACCATCCAAACCTGACACTTTGCAGATGGGACCTACTCTTATTTAATTCGGTGCAATGAAGAGTCAAACTATTGGGAAACACAGCCTTAAACTACATAGAATAAGGGAATAACTATTTAAAAGGATATATGGTGCCCTGCATGTAGGTTTATGGAATTAACTAAAAGGACGAGCTTCGACTTTTCTTAACATTACGGAGGGTGACATTTCCACACAACAAAACCATAATTCTCACATCCTTTACACTTTGTCAAATTCGTTACAATATAATAAATTGAGCGGGAGACAAGATGGGGCAAGAGAGGGAACCACACAAGTACAACAGTAGAGAACAGGGACATCGGGAGATCTGTGTGGGGGAAACGGCTTGGGTGGAGGAAGCATGGGAAAAGGGGAGGGGGTGGGAGAGGTATAAAAACACATGGACACTGCTAGGACTTCCAGGAAAAAAGTTGGTATTTCAAAAAAGTGGATCTGGGTTGAATTCACGGGGGTAGAAAAGATCAAGGTTTTGGATGGGGGAAGATAAGAGGTGGTGGTGAACAGCTGTTTCAAAGACCTGGAGGGAAGAGTGGGATTGAAGAGAGTGAGGGAGTTTGTTCCAGAGGCTGGAGTAAAGAGGAACGAAAGAATTGAAAGAGAGTGTTGATTTTGGCAGTTTAACCATAAGAGGGTTGCAGGCAGATCTTGTGCGACCTGTAGGAATATTTGGGGGACAGAGCCCAGAGAGAGCTGGGGGGGCAAGGCCAGATAGGAGTCGGTAGAATATAGAAAGACCACCAACCTGCCTGCGGTGAGTGAGTGAAAGGCCCTCAGAGTTAGCTTCATCGCGGGAGATTCCAATGATTCTGTCTCGATCTTCACCAAAATCTAATAATTTCGTTCTTGTCACATAATATGCTACATCTCTGCCAAATTTCGTCCGAATCCATCCACAACTTTTTGAGATATCTTATTCACAAATGGACAAACAAACAAACAAACAGACAGACAGGGGTGAAAACATATCCTCCATCCATCCACCTTTGGTGGTGGAGGTAACAATAACAGATAAGTGGAGTTTTAGGCTGACTATAGGAAATAAGGGGATTTGAAAATTCAACCAATTTTGTATATGTAATAAGAGTGCAGTGTTGTTTATTTTAAGCAGGGAATCTTTTTACAGATGCATAAGATTTGAGAAGTTGGTTGGATTTAAATTCCTCTGTCCCACCCACCAAGCCTGTATCCGATGATAAACATGGCAAAAATTTTTTTATCCCAAACTTCATGTGACATCATTGGTGCATCTATTGTCAATAAGAAAGTGAAAGCAGCATCAAACCTGAAAGGCTGATCGATTATATCAGAACCATGTTCTATAAGTCTATTTTAAACATCATGTAAGATAGCAAGCATGGTGTGTCCTGCTTATACCATTTACCCACATTTTCCATTTCTGGCACCGATGATGTGAATTATAACAATATACATTATACAGTATATAAGCGGTGTTTCTCATTAGCCGTTTCACACTGGTGCTTCAGATTTAACTCAAAGAAATTTGGAACTATTCTATTTGCAATGAAGGTGATGAATTTTTTTGGAAAAATTAGGTCACCGTTAAGAGATGATTCAAAGCTTTCTGAACCTTGCAGCAGTCAAGAGTATTTTAGACTCGAGGGAACTCTGGCACAGCGGACAATCATTGGCCAGGGAATTGAGGGCAGGCATGCCTGCAGTGATGTTCCTGACGTGATTACAATGTGTGCACCCGCTATCCAACTGCCCCTGTGCAATACCGAGCTGTTTGTCTCAGAAACCACTCTCCATCAACATTGAATTGTTGCTGGGTGGTCAACGACATAGATCTCTCTATTACCAGTAAATTATTGTGCCATTTAATTTAATTTTTTTGTATTACAGCAATTGTATCATGGTCTTCATTAGATACCCACAAACTCTCATTACATTTTAAAGCAACACTATGCTGCAATCTCCACCCTAATCGACATAAAATTTTTTTAAAAAGCCACGAGACAATGAGGAATTTAACCTTGATCTTTATTTCCATTTGTAGGCCCAATACGGCTCACCACATTCCCATTTCTTCTAGGATTGTCGAAGGTCAAGGTGGTTCAAAAGCACGACATCTCGGAGAAAATAAATTGCTACCTCCGTCGGAGACTAGTTATAAGCATTTTATAACAAAAACAATATCCTGCCCTTGGCTTCCACTCATGAGGGCTGTTGCTAGGCAGAGCTAAGTCGAACAAGTGATAACACCTGTGAGCCATGGTGAGTGAGTGAGTGTAATAGGCATCAGCATCACATACTGCCTGGTTTTTTAAATTTTAAACAACGATGTTGCACAGCTTCCCAGCACATCCCAGCTATGGGGGGCTTACCAACATAAACCAACGGCTGTAATTAGGCAGGAACCTAGCCTTTAATCATATCGTGCCTTGCATTATTAGTGATGAAATTTCTGGGAAAAAATACCATAAATATGAAGACTGTTTAATGCCTAGAGCTGACGATCTGCTATTTCAAATATCAATGCCATGTAGACTTAACTTACCGTGGATAAAATTATCACAAGCCAACTTCATCGTTTTACAGTATTTTACAATTTATTTTAATACTCTGCTATTGTTTTGTTAAATTGTCTGTAAGGTCTGGCATATCATACTAAAATATGCCATTTGGCGTCTGTCTGTCTGTCTGTCTGATGATTTTTTGATGCCAATACATTGCGTCCTTACTTATCCAATCTCAACCACACTTGACAGGATGACCAAGGGTTACATAATGAAGGTTGTAGCGCATTAATTTGCCCCCTTCCCCAAGGGGATTTTCTCCCCCGAGCAGGTTTTTCCTGCCATTGCCGTCAATGGGTTGCGCGTTGAGGTGTATAATCGTATTAAGTTAGCTTTATCGTGGCGTTTTTCCAAAGACGCTTTGAATAACAAAATTAATGATAATCGCATATTATTAATGTTATTATAAAACAATATTAATACGAATAATATCCCACTTCCCCAAGGCGTTTTTCCTGCTGTGATACCGTGTTTAAATACCTTATAGTTATCATGGCGTTTCCGTGGGAGCAACGGCTTCTACAGGAAGTAAAAATACACCACAAACACGTATAATTTGCTTTTTAAACAGTCGCTAATGCTGTTTATAACACTAAATGAAGAAATTTGGAGGAATCCCGACATCCATGAAGTAAGGTTTACTTACAGAACTGAGCGAAGATCTATGGTACTCTATATAACCCACAAATGTTGAGTTCATAACATGCCCCTTTCTACCACTACCGTGGCATTTTTCGTAGCGAACTTTTGAAACTTGCTCCCGCTGTTTAATACGAAACAAAGGGAGGAAGACCGGGGTGTGCTCATTTACCAAGCAGCTAGTTCGCGCTTGCCAAGCCAGCCGTTCCTTAACGGTTTTTAATTGAGTGCTTTGCTCGAATGCTTCAACAACTTGGCGATCTCTCTACAAGAAACTTGGTAAATGAACATACACACAATGTTCTTGAGATCCGACTATAGATCGACTGTAATCTATATACCCCAAAGAGGAAATGACCCTTTCTGCAGCTCCCGTAGTGTGCGGGTGTACTAGTTATTTAAATGCCATACACATTTGATTAACTTTTTGTACGTTATTACCCTGCGCCCGCGAAGCGAAAATCAGGGATAGGCATTTGGTTGTGTTGCGTACGTGTTGGCGTACGTGCGTGTCTGCATTTTTAAAATTCATTTTCTCGGCAACCTTTGGTCAGATTGACACAAAATTTTACGATAGGAGCGGCTTCGCCTGTAGAATTTTATTTAATGCATAATTATGACGTCACGTGGTATGGACGCCATCTTGGAAAAACTTTCAACCTCCAAACCGTTCAATGAAAAAAGTTGAAACAAGGCTCACCTTCAAGTACTCACCATGGGGAATAAGATATGTTAATGATGATGTCATCAGTGCCTTCTTTATGACGTCATAATTTGACAAATATAACACTTTATCCGATCAGTATGAATTTTTTTTTTCCTCTGCAACTGTTGGTCTGATGTACACGAATTTATCAGCATAGAAGCGACTCATCCTGTAGAATATTTAATGATAATTATGATGTAATAGGCCATGTGGTACAGGCGCCATCTTGGAAAAACCGAAAAATGTTGCACCTCTATATCTCCGAAACCGCTGCATGGAAAAAATGTAAACATGGCTCATTGTAAAGAACTCCATATGGGGAATAGGTGTTGCTAATGATTATGTTATTGGTGTCGTAATTATGACGTCATAATTTGACATGTACATTGTACAATGCTTAGTCTGATCATTTGACATTTATTGAGCATGATCTATGCAACAATTATATTAGAGAATATAAATTTTTGATGTCATCGCTCACGTTGTCTGGCAGCCATATTGGATCAAACAAAAAAAAAAACGTTCAAAAACAGAAGAGTTGGCTCACACCAAGTTGACTGCGCAGGGTAAGTACTGTGCATTCAGAAAGTATTCAGACGCCTTCACTTTTTTCACATTTTGTTATGTTGCAGCCTTATGCTGAAATCGTTTAAATTCATTTTTCCCTTATCAATCTCCACTCAATACCCCATAATGACAAAGAGAAAACAGGATTTTAGAAAGTTTTGCAAATTTATTAAAAAGAAAAAATGGAAATATCACATTGACATAAGTATTCATACCCTTTGCTATGTCACTTGAAATTTAGCTGAGGTGCCTCCCATTTCTCTTGATCATCTTTGAGATGTTTCTACACCTTGATTGGAGTCCACCTGTGGTAAATTCAATTGAATGGACATGATTTGGAAAGGCACACACCTGTCTATATGAGGTCTCACAGTTGACAATGCATATCAGAGCAAAAACCAAGCCATGAGGCCGAAGGAAATGCCTGCAGAACTCAGGGACAGGATTGTGTCGAGGCACAGATTTGGGGAAGCCTATGAAAAAATTCTGCTGCATTGAAGGTTCCCAAGAGCACAGTGGCCTCCATAATTCTTAAATGGAAGAAGTTTGGAACAACCAGGACACTTCCTAGAGCTGGCCGCCCGGCCAAACTGAGCAATCGGGGGAGAAGGGCCTTGGTAATAGAGGTGACCAAGAACCCGATGGTCACTCTGGCTGAGCTCCAGAGATCCTGTGTGCAGATGGGAGAAACTTCCAGAAGGACAACCATCACTGCAACACTCCGCCGATCTGGGCTTTATGGCAGAGTGGCCAGACGGAAGCCTCTCCTCAGTGAAAGACACATGAAAGCCCGCAGAATCTTGTTTCTCACAGTCTGAGAGTCCTTTAGGTGCTTTTTTGCAAACTCCAAGCGGGGTTTTGTGTTATAATGAAGACAATGGATGGGCACACCATATGTGCGAGTTAAAATCCAGCAAAAGAACAATATGAAACATTTGGATTATAAGCTTCTGGAAAACGAGTGAGCTAGATAAGAATTATCATGAGGTTATCTCATCTCCATTCTCGAAGAGATTAACTTTAAAAATGGGTCGTGATATCTGGACGATGTCTGTCCATCCAGTCATCCTTCCTTCCGTCGGTCCGTTAGCGTTTTGCAATTTTTGCTCGTCCTCCATAATCACTCGGCTGATTATTCTGAAAATTGACAAATGAATACAAGACAGTAGCCCGCACAATCGCTCGGGCTTCGATTTCGGATCATGGAGGCTCCGAGAGAGGGGTTAATCCCCAAACTTCGGATCACTACTCCTCCCTTATTTACCAACCAATTGCTCTGAAACTCAATACAGCCCTTCTACTCAATGGTGGCAGGGTCACTCGGTCATACATATTCCGATTTCGTCTTTTTTGAATTTGGATCATGGGGGCTCCCCGGGGGGTGGAGGGGTGAGAAGGAGGTTATACCCTGAAACTTCGGATCCATACTTATCCCTTATTTACCAACCGATTGCTTTGAAACTCTATACAGCCCTTCTACTCGATGGTATGCAAGATCGTCAGGTCTTAGATGTTTCGATTTAGTATCACGAGTGGTCCCCCAAAATTAACAGTGGTCTGAACTACAACCTCAATAGATGACCGTCAGCCCATACCCAAATGAATTAAAAATGAAAAGCTGAAATGTCCCGAGTCAATAAGTATTCAACCCCTTTGCTATGACAATCTAAATTGAGCTCAGGGCCATCCAATTTCCTTTGATCATCCTTACGATGTCTCTACAACTTAATTGGAGTCCATATGTGGCCAATTTAATTAATTGGACATGATTTAGAAAGAAACACCTTTCTATATAAGGTCCCACAGTTCATAGTGCATGTCGGAGCAGAAACTCTACCATGAAGTCAAAGGAACTGTCCATAGAACTGTGAGGAGGCATAGATCTGTGGAAGGGCATAAAACAATTCCTACAGTGTTGAAAGTTCCCAAGAGCACAGTGAGCTCCATTCTTAGGAAATGGAAAGAATATAGAACCACCCAGACTCTTCCTAAAGCTGGCCATCCAACCAAACTGAGTAACCAGGCAAGAATGACCTTGGTCAGGGAGGTGACCAATAACCCAATTACCACTCTGACAGAACTGCAAGAGTTTCTTGGCTGAGATGGGAGAACTTGCCAGAAGGACAACAGTCTCTGGAGCACTTCTCAAGTCTAGGCTTTATGGGAGAGTGGCCAGACGGAAGCCACTCCTGAGTAAAAAGGTACATGACCGCATGCCTGGAATTTGCAAAAAGACACGTGAAAGACTCTGAGAACATGAGGTAAAGTATTCTTTGATCTGATGAGACGATAATTGAATTCTTTGGCCTGAATGTAAAGCACTACGTCTGGCAGAAACCAAGCACAGTTCATCACCCATCTAGCACCATCCCTACCATGAAGCACAGTCACGGCAGCATCATGCTATGGGGATGCTTTTCAGCAGCAGGGGCTGGGAAACTTGGAAGGATACAATAAATGGAGCCAAATACAGGCAAATCGTTGAGGAGAATTTGCTTCAGAGTGCAAAACAACATTGACTGCATTGAAGATTTACGTTCCAATAGGACAATTACTCCAAGCATACAGCCAAAGCAACACTGGAATGGCTTCGGAACAAGAATGTGAAAGTCCTTGAGTGGCTCAGCCAAACCCCAGACTTGAATCCCATTGAGAATCTGTGGAAAGACTTTTTAAGTTTGCTGTTCACCGACACTCCCCATTCCACTTGATAGAGCTTGAGCAGATCTGCAAGGAAGAAAGGGAGAAACTCTCCAAATCCAGATGTGCAAAGCTGACACAGACATACCCAAGAACACTCAAAGCTGTAATCATGGTCAAAGGTGCTTCTACAAAGTATTGACTCAGGGGGCTGAAAAATTATATGAATGAGATATTTCTGTATTTAATTTTCAATTAATCTATAAAAAATTCTAAAACTAGAATGGCACTCAATAGAGAGCATACCTCCACCAGGTGAACAGTTTACGTTTTGTATCCCAGGGTGGACCAGAAAATCACAATACAGAATCACATTTAATCAAAATCATCCGTCCACAACTTTTTAAGATATCCTGCATTTTATCGTTTTTGGACCGATCTCCCAATGGTGAAGAATCACTTTTAAAATTCCACCAGCTGGATCCGGATCCGGATCTTCACCAAAATTGAATCGATTCTTCCTTGTCACATACACAAATTGTTAACCAAGTTTCGTCCAAATCTTCCACAACTTTTTGAGATATCCTGCTATATGTTTGTTTTAGCCCGATCACTCAATGGTGAAGAATCACTTAAAAAACATTAAATAATTCTCATATTCGAATCCATATTCAGATCTTCACGAAAATCGAATCGATTCTTTCTTGTCACACACACAACCTCTCCACCAAGTTTCATCCAAATTCGTCCACAACTTTTTGAGATATCCTGCGATGTATCATTTTTGGCCCGATCTCCCAATGGTGAAGAATCACTTTGAAAATTCTACTGGCCGGATTCTGATCCGGATCTTCACCAAAATTGAATCGATTCTTCCTTGTCACACACAAAACCTCTCCACCAAGTTTCATCCAAATTCGTCCTCAACTTTTTAAGATATCCTACGATGTATCATTTTTGGCCCAATCTTCCAAAGGTGAAGAATCACTTTAAAATTGTACTAGCCGAATCCAGATCTTCACCAAAATCTAATCATTTCGTCCTTGTCACATACGCTACCTCACTGCCAAATTTCGTCCGAATCCATCCACAACGTTTTCAGATATCTTGTTCACAAACAAACGGACGTCCACAACGTGAAAACATAACCTCCATCCTTTGGTGGCGGAGGTAAAAATGTTCAATTTTGACATTATGAGGTATTTTGTGGAGATCAGTGACAAAATAATCTCAATTTAATTCATTTTTAATTCATGCTGCAACAACAAAATGTGAAAAAGTCAAGGGGTGTGAAGACTTTCTGAAAGCACTGTACATATGCACACAAACCCCCTACAGTCGTCGCCAAAAATATTGGCACTCTTGCACTTTTTTCAAATAATGCACCATTTCTTCCAGAAAATTGTTGAAATTAAAAAATATTTTGGTATCCACATATGTATTTCTTTGGGTTGCAATGGAACAAAACAAAAAAGCTGAAAGAATTACTAAATCTTAGCTTATTCCACACGGAAATCCTAAAATGGCCTGGACAAAATTATTAGCACCTTTTAGAAGTTGTGAGACATAATTACATTTCAAGCCGCTGATTCTCCTTTACTTTGGAATTGAACTCACCTGTGGTGAGTTTCAGGTGCCTGCAATATAAAAATCACTCATTCAACCTGTTTAAACAGAGAAAAGGAGTCATTCTGCTGTTTTGTGTCACTGAGTGTACCGCAATGAGCATGGAGAAAAGAAATAAAGCCTGAGAATTATCTGAGGTTAGACACAAGATTGTAGCAAAGCATGGACAATCTCAAGACTGCAAGTCCATCCCCAGAGACCTTGATGTTCTTGTGTCCACCGTACGCAATTTTATCAGAAAGTTTAAGGCCCATGGCACTGTAGCCAACCTCCCTGGCCGTGGCCGCAAGAGAAAACTTGATCGAAGATTGCAGCGAAAGATTGTTCGAATGGTGGAGAAAGCACCTCAATTAACTGCCAAACAGATTCAAGCTGACATTCAGACACGAGGTACGACAACTTCAACTCGCACCATCCCTCGCCAACTCAATGAAAGAGCGTTCTATGGTAGGAGACCCAGGAGGACTCCACTGCCGAGAGAAAGACATAAAAAAGCCCGAATGGAGTTTGCCAAGACACACCTGAACAAGCCAAAATCCTTCTGCGAGAATGTCCTGTGGACAGATGAGACCAAATTAGAGCTTTTTGGTGAAGCACATCATCTCTATGTTTACAGAAAACAAAATGAAGCCTTCAAAGAAAAGAACACATTCCCTACAGTCAAACATGGAGGAGGTTCAGTGATGTTTTGGGGTTGCCTTGCTGCCTCAGGCACTGGTTGCCTTTAATGTTTGCATGGCATCATTAATTCAGGAGATTACCAAGGCATTTTGGAGTGCAATGTTCAACCCAGTGTCAGAAAGCTGTGTTTCCATCAAAGGTCATGGGTCTTGCAGCAGGACAGTGACCCCAAACCCACATCAAAAAGCACCCAGGAATGGTTCAAGACAAAACGCTGGACTTTTCTGAAGTGGCTAGCAATGAGTCCAGATCTAAATCCCATTGACACCTGTGGGGAGATCTGAAAACAGCAGTTGGGAAAAGGCACCCTTCAAATCTCGGAGAACTGGAGCATTTTGTACAAGAAGAGTAGGCCAACTGCCAGTAGAGAGGTGTAGGGAGTTCATTCATGGCTATAGGAAGCACTTGACTGCAGCTATTTTGTCCAAAGGCTGTGCTACCAAATGTTAAGTTTAGGGTGTCAATAATTTCGTCAATGCCATTTTTTTTTTGTGATTTAAAAGTATATATTAAGTTCTCAATCAAAAACAACGGTTTTGTAATATTAACAGTGAAATAAAGAAATGTGAAGACCAAATACTTTCGTCAATTTCAACTTATTTTTAGAAAAAATTGTGTTATTTGAAAAAAAGTGCAAGGGTGCCAATATTTTTGGCCATGACTGTATCTTGATGAGGCAGCCCACCACAGGACTTAGTGCGTGACCTGACAGCAATAAGAGTCGCCTACCACGCGAACACATCGACTCTGCCCTGTTGATAGCCATTCAGGAGGTTTGTAGTCGGGTAAAATGAATTTAACCAAAGAGGCACACTGACCCTATGACATGACGTTGGCGTCATGTGCAGAAATTAGACCAACACCTCACCTCCCAACTAGGAAGCATTCATTTGGCACTCGAGTCTTTGCAGACCGAGATTAAAGATCTATGGTCAGGAATAAGTGAAAGCCATGGGATATATATATATATGCACACAAACCCCCTACAGTCGTCGCCAAAAATATTGGCACTATATATATATATATTTAATAAACAGGAAGTAAATCCCTGCTTGGGGCTAGTGTGAAAAAATTCTGACTCAACCCAGGACTCGAACCCACGAACCTCATCACTTACACGGTGACAGCCCACTGAGCTATTGAGTCTCCGGGATATCTTCAGAGATTTCTCACACTAACACTGCAAGCTTTATAATGGCCAATGTCTTGCGTGCCTGCTAGGCAGACCCCGGATGTGAGTGTATGTATGTGTAAGTGTGTGAAAGTGCATTGAAGATTAACTTGTATAACAATTTTATAAACATTAAGTAAATCCCTGCGTGGGGCTAGTGTGAAAAAATTCTGACTCAACCCGGATTCGAACCCACAAACCTCATCACTTACGCGGTGACAACCCACTGAGCTATTGAGTCTCTGAGATATCCTCAGAGATTTCCTCAGAGCTTAATAGAGCGTTGGTCCACCAAGTGTAGCCATTAAGGCCTGTATGCGCCGTGGCATAGAGTCCACCAGCATCTGGAATTTTCAAGGAGGGATGAGGCACCATTCTTCCACGAGAAAGTCAATCAACTCACGCTTGTTTGATGGAGGTGGGAAAGGCTGTCTCAGGTGTCTTTCCAGAATATCCCATCAATGTTGGATTGGGTTCAGATCTGGTGAATGAGAAGTCCATGCCATATGGATAACACCAGTGTCATGCTGATCAAACCACTGGATGACCACGCATATTCTGTGGGTCTCCTCTTGCAACCATGCTAGCCATAATTATAGGCAACCAGGCCTGTTCAGCATTTTTATACATGACCCTCAGAATGCTGGGATGTTATTTGCTACATTAACACATGGGCCACACCTATGTGGAAGTCATTGCTTGGTGTCCCTCATTTACCCAGGTGTTTCTGAGGTTTTTTCCACTACCTGTACATTCAAATGTCTGTCTACACTCTACACACACTGTTATTTTGGAGTACACATGAAAGATTCCTTTCCTATGCCATCTCCAGGCGCTACATGACGTCATTGCCGGGCACCGAAGAGGGTCCGGCAATGACGCACGCTGAAAGGGAGTACTCAGTTTTCACTCCGGTTTCTTTCTTTCTTGTTTGTTTGTTGTACACCGCTCCTTTCGTATGCCATCTCCAGGTGCTGCATGACGTCATTGCCGGGCACCGAAGGGGGGCCAGCAATGGCATGCGCTGAAAGGGAGTACTCCGTTTTCACTCCGGTTTATTTCTTGTTTGTTTGTTTGTTTGTCCGGGCGAAATCTCAGCCATCCTTTGAGCTAGGAAGCTGAAATTTCAGCCCAATAGTGAGCAAGTTCTTTGGCAAAAACAGTATTTTTTGCTTTTTGATTAATCATTTAATTGATTAATTACTTAATTATTATGGATTAATAAAGTACTTCTTTATTTCCTTTCTCTTCTGGGCATTATCTCAGGCACCTTTTGAGCTAGGAAGCTGATATTTGGACACGACAATGACCAAGTGATTTGGCTGTAAAGGGTATTTTTGATTTATCGATTAATCAATTAATCGATTAATTATTTAATTATTCGATGAATGACTTAATTAATAGATTTTTTTTAAAGTTACAGATTTGGATGAAACGATGGTGGTTTCGGTATTCTATTAGCCAATTGATTAATTGTTTAATTATTTTATGATTATCATTTTTTAAATTTTCATTATTAATCATTTATTTATTTTCTTTCTCATCTGGGCAATTTCTCAGGCAACCTTTTGAGCTAGGAAGCTGATATTTGGACACGACTGACCAAGTGATGTGGCTACAAATGATATTTTTGATTCATTGATTAATCAATTCATCGATTAATTATTTATTGATTAAACCATTAATTATTTAATTTTTCCGATTAATCATTAATACCTTATTTAAATAATTTTCAGAAAGTTACAGCTTCGGATGAAGCACTGGTGGTTGAGGTATGCTATTAGCCAATTGATTAAGAAAATATTTTATGATCAAAATTTATTGTTTTTAATTAAGCAATTAATCGATCAATTATTATTACACACCTCTCCCTCCCAATACAGTCTCTATGAGCTGCATGGCAGTATTGCTGGGCGCCAAAGGCCAAAGGCACCCTGGCAATGCCGCGCTGGAGGATATTTATTTATTTGGCATGGGGGCTGTGTACTTTGAATGTATCTGTACTTGTATTGTTTTTCCTTTTTTCAATACTCCTCTCCTGTATGTTATGCAATCTTTGTTGAGTACTATGAGCACGTTTTATGTCCAAATGTTCTGAAATGAAGAAATAGGAATGTTAGAATCACCACATAGCATAAAGATGAAAAATGTAGTTTACAAAATTATCCACTCAAAGTATCATGCTCTTTACAAAGCCTGCCCAACCGATTCAGTAAAACAGAGTCATAATCATTCATCCAATTAGCTTTCTTGTGCCCAATTGACACTGCCATTTTCTTTCCTTTGGACATTTGAAGGTACAGACAGCATTAACTGGCTAAAGAACAACCGTATAACAATTCATTTGTTCTTTCAGTAAAGACATGCATCCTGCTTTGAAACTGCCAGGCTTGTGTTGCAGATTTCCCAATGTGTATCACTTAAATTCTTGTTTGGCTGATCCTTGTGTCACCTGATATCAGTGGTAAAGATGCTATACTGTATGACCAACTCAGTGGTGAGGTTCTGTAAAACCAGCTCAGTAGGTGAGAGATTGGTGAAGGATTGGCTCATTTGTGAGAAGCTGTTCTATGACTGGCTCAGGGGTCAGGGTCCTATATGACAGGCGAGGATGAACGATTGCTGCATGACTTTTTAAAAATCTTGGATGTTTGTCACTTTGACATATTGGTTGAACTTCATCCTAGGTTTTAAACATGAGTGATTTCATTTTGAAATCAGCAATGATCTCATTAAGGGGATCACTGAGTAGCAAACACTCAATATAAATACAGTAGTTCAAAAAAAAAATCTTGGAATGCACGAGTGATAACCATGTCAATAAATATTGACATACAATATGTCACCATGCCAATATTGTTGATAATAAACCATCGCTTTCCTCTTGCAGATGCATTTTGTTTCGCATTATCAGCTACATATAATAAGTGTGGTGATCTGCTGCAATTGTGTGAGCCTATACATGACTTTTACCTAGAGGTATAAAATATTTAGACATTTTTGTTGTTTACAGTGATATATTACTAATGCAAGAGCTTGTACATCTAATCACGTGCATGGCATGGAGATTGCAAGACATCAGTGCAATATGTAAGCATAGGGGAAATACCCCTGGCACTCACCTGGTAGAATAAACAGTATACTGCACTGACTAAAGGTATTTTAAACCAATTTCAATGGTTGCTGGAAGACAGGGAAGCATGTATAATAATAATAACGTAATCGTAAGACTTTAAACAAACAACCAAAAAAATACCTATTTTGGGGGCAGCTGCCCCATCCCCCCCTCCCCCATCCCGTGTACCTCCTCAGACCACAATTTTTCTAATGCCTTGAACAAGCATTGGCACATCATGCGTAATTAAGGTTGTGGTGAAGTTTCACCGAAATTGCGTGTGTAGTTTCTGAAAAGAAAGCAAATACCCATTTTGGGGACAACCCCATCCATTCCCCCCGTGGACCTCCAAAGGGGCAGATTTTTTTAATGCCGTGAATTAACTTTGCTATATCAAGGGTGATGATGGTTGTGGTCAAGTTTCACCGAAATCGTGTGTGTAGTCTCTGAGAAGAAAGCAAATACCTATTTTGGGGGGCAACCACCCCCCCCCCCCACACCTCCCCTAGACCCCAAAGGGGAAGATTTTTTAAATGCCGTGAACAAACTTTGGTACATCACGGGTGATGGAAGTTGTGGTCAAGTTTTATGGAAATAGTGTGTGTAGTTGCAGAGGAAAAAGCAAATTCCTATTTTGGGGGGGTGTGGGGGGGGGGTCAAATCTGGATCCACTTTGACCCCGGGAAACCCCCTTAGACCCCGATTTTTTTTTTTATGCCGTGAACAAACTTTAGTCACAACACAACAAATATAATTTCTGCCAAATTTGGTCACAACCCCATCAGCGGTTTCGGAGAAGAAGTTTCAAGTGTTTACAGACGGACGGACTAATGGACGGACAACGCGCAATCGCATAAGCTCCCCTGAACTTCGTTTCAGGTGAGTTAATAATAAAAGGCTGTGTGTGTGTGTGTGTGTGTGTGTGTGTGTGTGCGCGCGCGTCTCCTCCATAACCCCAAACCCATGAAGCCTTGTGGCCCCAAACTTTGCATGCACATGTCTCAAACTCCAAGGAAGTGCATGAATGAAAACTGGGTGTTTGGGTGTTTTTAAATACCTTTTTTGAAGATGATTAATGGGGTGCTCATAACAAAAATTGCCTTAAGTGGTGGTCCGCCACCTTGGTCAGCCCACTGTCACACCACAGCTGGGTCTTAAGCTGCTATTTTGTTTCGGCATATTGAAACATGAAGAATTCACCAAGCGTTGGATTGCTAACCCACTAAGAGGGAAGGTGAGCTGGGTAAAGACCGTTGTGAGACAGGTTTCTTGTGTTTGTCTTACAGATACATGTAGATATTTGGAAAGACAAAGGTGTCCGGAGAAGAATTAGGTAAGTCTGGCTTGTTGTCCCCCGTCGCACCGCGGTTCGAAAGGGGGACTATGGTTTTCCCCTCCGTCCGTGCGTGCGTGCATAAGCGAAGTACCAACTTCTAATTTGGTGTGTGGGTGTATCTAGGCATAAGGAAGAACGCTATTGAAAATTGGGTCGCCACGTCAAAATCCAAGATGGCCACCGCCATGTATGTCTGAACCTTGTGAGCGAAATATCTTGAAAAATAAGCGAAGTACCAACTTCTAATCTGGTGTGTGGGTGTATCTAGGCATAAGGAAGAACGCTATTGCAAATTGGGTCGCCACGTCAAAATCCAAGATGGCCGCCACCATATATATGTCTGAACCTTGTGAGCGAAATATCTTGAAATATAAAGAACTACTAACTTCTAATCTGGTGTGTGGGTGTATCTACGCATAAGGAAGAACGCTATTGAAAATTTGGTCGCCACGTCAAAATCCAAGATGGCCACCTTGCGTCTTCCACTTTGTCAACTCACATCACTTCACGGGGACCTAGGCGTAACGCTTGTCTTTGTGAGGTTTGTAGTTTTTGATTTCTTAATGTTTAAAAATATGGCCTGCAGGCCAGAAGGTCTTGGATAGTTGCTAAGATGCGGTGTTTTCAACAAATAAAGTTGTCTCAATGAAGGTTTCAGTTAACATTATGGATATCATTGTATGGCTGAGGTTAGAAGCTTCCAGATTGTGTTGGGATTGTGCTGGCGAGGTTAAACACTTGACTACGACAAATTTGGTGAAAATCCGATAAATTTTGACCAACTTACAATCTTTAATGACTTAACGTTAGGCATTCAGGAGCCGCATTATTCTCTCTTTTTGTCATTGTTATCACGATGGCTCCAAATGTTCTTCAGGACCTCACAGATTCATTTTGACTCCGATTTTCATAGCAGCTGAGGTCAATAAAGGCCGTGGTAAAACCAATTTGGTGAGAATGGGTTCAGTTTTGGTGACGGTATAGCGACATGTGGTAAGCCTTCACTCTCCCCTCCTGCTTTCTCCCTCCCCTCTGCTCTACCTACACTTCCCCCGTCAACTCCCTCCCCCCTCTCTCTCCCTGCCCAACCCTTTCCCCTCCATTCTCCACTCCCTTCACCCCTCCCCCTCCCTTCTTCCCTTCCCAGCCTGTCTCCCCTCCCCCATCCTTCTTCCTTCCCAGCCCTTCTCCTCTCCCTCTCTCTTCTCTCCCTTTCCTCTCTACTCCTCCCTCCCCTCCCTCCGCATATCCTCTCCTCTGCCACCCCTCACTTCCCTCCTCATCTCTCCCTCCCTTACCCTCTCTTCCCCTCCCCTTCCTCTTCATACCATATCCTCCCGACACCTCACCTCACCCTCCTACCATCCCCTTCCTTCCTCCCTTACCCTCACTCACCCTCCCCTCTCTCTCTCTCCCCCACACCCCTCTCTCTATCTTCCCCACCCTATCGGTCTCCCACCCCTCTTTCTCTCCCCCTACTCCTTTCCCTTCCCTTCTCCCCTCCCTCTCCCCTTCCCCTTACCCATCCCTCCCTTCCACTCTCTCCCTCCCCCACCCCTCCCTGTCTCTCTCTCCCCTACCCCTCTCCCTCTCTCTATCTCCCCCACGCTCTCGGTTTCTTACCCCTCTTTCTCTCTCCCCAACGTCCTCTGTCTCTCTCCCCCACCCTTTTCTTCTCCCTCTCTCCCCCACCCTTTTCCTCTCCCTCTCCCTCTCTCCTCCCCTCCCTCCCCTCCTCCCCCTCTTTCCTCCCCTTTTCCCTCCTCTCCCCTTCCACCCTCCCCCACGACCCCCTCTCCCCTCCCCCCCCCCTCCCCCCCTCTCTTTCCATCCCTCTCTTCATATTCCTGTCATGAAGCGACTGTGTTACCCAGCAACGCTGGGTACCTTTGCAGGTAGAGACTATTTGTGTCTTCCCACCACAATGAACCTATGATTATTTTTCATGCCTCCACCGACGAAGTCACCGGAGGTATTGTTTTTGGGTTGTCCGTCTGGCTGTCTGTCTGTCCGTGCATCCATCCATGTGTGGTAGGCTTTCGTTTCGACGATAACTTGAGAACAGCTGAAGGGATCTAGGTCAGACTTGGTGCAGGTATGTATAATGATGTAAAGATGAACTGATTTGATTTAGGGGTCAATATGTCAGAGGTCAGAGTCTGTAATAGGTTTATAACTTGAGAACAGCCAAAGGGATCCAAGTCAATCTTGGTACAGGTATGTATATTGATGAAAAGATTAACTGATTTGATTTTGTGGTCAAAAGGTCAAATATCAGACGTACCTTTGGGTAAAAATTATGTTACCGAGCTAACTTGTGAACCAGTCATAGGATTTTCACCAACTTTGGTGTAATTATATATTATGATGCAAAGATGAGCTGATTATATATTGATGTCAAGAGGTCAAAGGTCAGAGGTCATGTTAAGCTACAATTATACCAGTGCTGCCATTATTTAAAAACGGCTGAAGGGATCTAAGTCAAACTTGGTACAGGTATGTATGATGATGTAAAGATGAACTGATTTGATTTTGGGGTAAAGAGGTCAAAGGTCAGAGGTTATTTTAAGTAAAAAATTATGTTACCGGGCCAACTTGTTAACCAGTGATGGGAGTTTTAACAAACTTGGTATAAGTATATATGATGCAAAGATGAACTGATTGGAATATGGCATCAAGAGGTCAAAGGTCAGAGATCATGTCAGGTAAAAATGTGATACTTGAGAGCAGCTGAGGGGATTTAAATCAAATTTGGTACAAGTATTATAATGATGTAATAATGTGGGGGGAGGCATATCAGTTGACGTCGTAGATTGCCGTTCTAGTTTATTACGATTTTTCATTATGACCGCAGTCATCAGGTTTTGTTGTTTTTCTTTACAACCTAAAACCTTTGTGTGCACACTCCAAGTACAACCACCAGTTTTCAACTTATTCCGTCCAGTGATTCATGAGTGCATAGAAGTCACACAGACAGGCACTTCTCAAATTGAGGCAATGGACAAATAAATGCAGAATAAGGGATTTTCATCTAAAATCCCAGCATCTTTAGATAATTGATACAGATGAGAATTCCAAACAGACCAAGTTACCTTTTCTCAAAAAAGACCAGAACAATTTTATGAATAACAAGCATTCTGAGTATTGCGCTGCAAAACATGTCCCCTACCGGGCAGTCTGTCCGGAAAAGTGTTGGGGAAATTCCCAAAGTTCAAAGTGCCATAACTTTGTCAAAAATGATCGAAACGTCGTGAAGTTCGAACTTGATCTGCAACTTATCATGAGGAAACCATGTACCAAGTTTGAAATCATTAGCATTACGAGTTTAGAATAAAAGTCCGGAAAACTGTTCTTTGCGTGACAGACGGACAGACTGACAGAGGGAGGGACGGAGTGCAAACCTATAGTCCCCTCCGGTGTACACCGGTAGGGGACTAATAATAAAAATATACATTCGATCATTCTGCCCACTTTAAACATGCAAATATAATATGATTATAAAAAATACTAGAGGCAGCCAAACATTGCGAAGGGAAGATGGGAAAGACAAAAGGGAAGGGAGTGAAGTGAGAGCATGTAATTTATGTTCTCTATAAACTAATAACGTACTAAGGTAATGAGAGGTAATGAAAGGAATGGAATGAAGACCACCTGAATTAAAATGGGAACGTGGGCCGAACACCAACAAAAGTTCATAAGAAGCATCATATGCCAGATGGCATCAGATTGGACAATAAGCAATAAACTAATAAGCCAAGTGCTTTAATCCTGAGTTTTAAAGTAATTTTAATAGGGAACAATTCATTTTAATACGGAATAATTCAAAAGTAATAATCATCATCATGCATTTTTGTAAATAGATAAATGCAAACATTGGGCCAAAAAAACACATCCTGCCTGTATTTCCTTAATTTGTTGACATAAGGGGAAGTTCCCTTGAAGACATTTTGAGACAGAGAACAGAATGAGGAATTAAATTTCTACAAGCAACAAATGAATGAACAGAGAATGTCTGAGAGCAGATTCGATGAAATGGACAGGGAGAAGTTAGTCCATGAAAACACATATCCCTATGGAGTTTGGAAAGGATGAAGGGCAGAGAGAGTTTGCAAGAGCAATTCCAGACTGCTTATGATGGAAGACAGAAAGACCGTGAACCTGCCAGCAAATGGGAAAGCAGAGGGCCCTCCCAGTAAATAGATGACAGGGTTTTTAAACAATTTTCAAGTGAGATTCTGTGGCACCATCTTTCATCTGCGAGAAATGGTCCATTACAAGGTGAACAAGGCTTTGCATTCAATCAGAAAGCAGAATTGATCGAAAGCAGTGTTATTGAGAAGTCTGACCAGTTCAATGTCAACTGTGGTAGTAAGAAATCATCCGTAGGAAAGCTCAGGATGCTCTAAAAATGTCTTTCATGATGCAAGGGAGGCTATAAATTATCTGTAAAATGGGAGTGGTTTGGGTGGTGGTGCATTCTCGGTGGAATTCATGAATGGCCTTCTCACATATGCCAATTAACATCATTGAGACCTTTTTATGGTGGAAGAAATTCTGTCACCGCAGTCTCATTTATGTATATACGAGTATATACAGTCACGTGAAAAAGTAAGTACACCCCATGTAAAGTTTTGACCTTTTCAACATATTTCAACATACAGCTATTTGATCTTCATTTCAACAATATTGATAGATAAAGGTGATATAACATAACAAATATCATGAAACATTTACATTTTGTAGTCCAATGTATAATTTAAATAAACATAAATGCAAATTTCGCATGTGGAAAAATTTAGTACACCCTTGGCTCGAATAGGTGGTATTGCCCCCTTTGGCAGAAACAACCTCAAGTAGGCATTTCTTATAACTGTCTACCAGTCTCTGACATCGACTGGGAGAAATTTTTGCCCACTCCTCCATGCAGAATTCTTTCAGCTGTGCGATGTTTGAGGGGTTTCTTGCATGCACAGCTCGTTTCAAATCCCCCCACAACATCTCGATGGGATTTAGATCCGGGTTTTGACTTGGCCATTCCAGAACCTTCCATTTCTTTCTTTTCCAGCCATTCCTTGGTGGATTTACTGGTATGTTTTGGGTCATTGTTATGTTGCAAGGTCCACCTTTGGTTGAGCTTCAACTTTTCGACAGATGGCCTCACATTATCCTCAAGCACCCTCTGGTAAAATGAAGAATTCATAGTGGATTCTATGATGGTGAGCTGCCCAGGCCATGATGCAGCAAAGCTGCCCCAAACCATAATATTTCCACCACCATGCTTTCCAGTTGGTATCAGGTTCTTGTGGTCAAATGCTGTCTTTGGTTTTCGCCAAACATGTCTTCTGGTACTGTGGCCATATAGCTCTACCTTTGACTCATCTGTCCAGAGCACATTGTTCCAGAAATGCTGGTCTTTGCCTAGGTGTTTATTGGCAAACTTTAGTCTTGCCCTGATGTTCTTTCTCGACAGCAAAGGTTTCCTCCTGGCCCACCTCCCATGTAGATCAAATTTGTGCAGCCTCTTTCTAATGGTAGACTCGTGCACTTTGACATCAACAGTGGCAAGAGCAACCTGTAGGCCCCGTGATGACATTCTGGGGTTCTTCGAGACTTCTTTCAGCATCTTGCGGTCTGCTCTCGGGCTGAACTTTCTGGGGTGGCCTGGCCTGAACAAGTTGGCAGTTGTTTGGAATCTACTCCACTTGTAGATGATCTTCCGGACAGTCGAATGATTGATTTCAAAAATGTTTGGAGATCTTTTTAAATCCCTTCCCAGACTCGTAGGCATCGATAACCTTCTTTCTGAAGGCCTCAGAGAGCTCTTTTGATCTCGGCATAGTGACGCCGCACACTTCAACAACAAAGAGCAAACCAAACGCAATGTCTGAGGTTTAAATAAGACAGGTTCCTCCAAGATCCTCTCTAACGATGTTCTAATCATTTGCACCTGAGCTGGTGCACCTGATTCTAATTTTAGGTATTTGAAGTAGTGATAAATGTCGGGGTGTACTTACTTTTTCCACATGCGAAATTTGCATTTACGTTTATTTAAATTATACAATGGACTACAAAATGTAAATGTTTCATGATATTTGTTATATTATATCACCTTTATCTATCAATATTGTTTAAATGAAGATCAAATAGCTGTATGTTGAAATATGTTGAAAAAGTCAAAACTTTAAATGGGGTGTACTTACTCTTTCACGTGACTATATATATATATGACCAGGGGGTCGGGGAGGAGCACGTAACAATACATATATATATATATATATATATATATATATATATATGTATGTATGTATGTATGTATGTATGTATGTATATATATATATATATATATATATATATATATATATATATATATACATATATATATATGTATTGTTACGTGCTCCTCCCCGACCCCCTGGTCACAGTGTACCTCCAAGCCCTGAGAGGAGTCACGGCAGAAAAATGTGTTATTCCGTATGTCAAAGACAATGGTGAAGCCACACCAATTGTTACTCACAAACAAATATTGTATTAAGATCACACAAGAATAACAATACAACAATAATAGTATTCAATAGCACATAAATACGTCCTTCGATGGTACCATCAGTTTTGTAATATATAACTCACTGTGCTCCAAGTGAGTGAAACCAAGAATATTCCCCAATGTCTCTTATTCCCGGCTTCAAGCCAACGTTGATTCGCTCCCGCGATCACCAGAACGATGTCCAATCGAGACCAGAATCCCGTGCGGATGGCAAGTACAGTCACACCGCCGAAGCTGTACAAAGGCGCCCTCAAGGCGACTGGGAAATTCAAAGGCGCCCTACAGGCGACTGAGAGATCACATCCTCGGGTATGGACGAAGTAACCTTCAAAAAGCCACGTCACACACACGCCCCAGATCGACGTCTGAATGCGGTTAAAATGGTCGAAAAGAGACGAAACCGCGAGTGAAGCACAAGTCCTGCGCGAGTCAAAATGGCCGACGACCCGTTCTAGAGACGTAACGGCCCGGCGATAATTCTCCTCGGACTCCACCGCCAAAATCCTGACATGCAGGTTGATCGGTCACAGCGAGGACAACTCTGTCGCAGGAATCCCGAAAGTTTGCTAGCGACTCCCTTTCGACAACGTTCGATTCCAAACTTGGAGCAACTCGGCTTTCTTGTCTGACTCACTCGCTCCGCCCCTTTCTTTCTCTTCTTCCTCTTCGTCGTCCGGTTCCCGATCCGGTTTCCTGTTTCTTTTAACATTAACTTTTTACCTTTTGAAAACAGTTGATGAACAATAAACCTTTTGAACACAATAATAGTACATGGAATTAGAAATATCTACAGTAGATGCAAACCACCACAACGGAAGTGACGAATCCGTAACACTTCCCCCCCTCATGAAAGAAAGTTTGAACATCGTGAAAACTTTCTTTGCAGGCCAAAACTCTTTTAACAAACAAAGGTAAAACTCACACCCAAATCATCAATTCACGTGAGCAACAATAATTAATATTTCCCAAAAAATAAAGCAACAAAACCTCCAAACAACCTACAGAAATTCCCCAAGTTAGTTCACTCTGGACAAAGCATCAGCAACGACATTGTCCCTGCACTTTACATGCTCAATTTCCAAGTTGAACTCCTGCAAAGCCAAACTCCATCTCATCAACCTCTGATTTTTATTTTTCATTTTTTGAATGAAGGTTAAGGGGTTGTGATCAGTGAAGACTTTTATAGGAAAGGTAGTAGTTCCCAGATACACCTCATAATGCTGAAGCACCAGCAGGAGAGCAAGGATCTCTTTTTCCACTGTGGCATAATTTGCCTGAGGTTTGTTAAACTTTCTGGAGTAGTAGCACAGCGGGTGATCCACTCCATCCTCATCTTCCTGTAATAGCACTGCCCCAGCCCCCACATCACTTGCATCAATGGCCAACTTGAAAGGTGCTTGAAAATCCGGGGCTGCTAGGACAGGAGAGCTCATTAATATCGCTTTGACGTGGGCAAAGGCAGCCTGACATTTGTCATCCCAAACAAACTTGGTCTCTTTCCTCAGCAAATTCGTTAAAGGGGCTACCTCATCAGAAAAATTCCTGCAGAACCGCCGGTACCAACCAGCCATACCCAAGAATCTCATAAGCTCCTTCTTCCCTTTTGGAACTTGGAAGCGATCAATGGCTTCTATCTTGGCTGTCACCGGTTGCATCTGACCCTGACCTACTACATGGCCGAGGAACACCACCTGTGCCTTTACAAACTCACTCTTAGATAAGTTGATGGTCAACCCTGCCTCGGTGAGTTTCTTGAAAAATGCATGGATTTGTTTAATATTATCTTCCATGGTCATGGTGTGGATGATGACATCATCCAGATAAGCCTCCACCCCCTCAAGGTCTGCAATAAGCTTATTAATCAGCCGTTGAAATGTAGCAGGCCCGTTTTTCAATCCAAAGGGAAGAACCTTGTACTGATACAACCCATTTGGTGTGACTAAAGCCGAGATTTCCTTGGCTCTATCAGTAAGAGGAATCTGCCAATACCCTTTCAGCAAGTCAAACTTAGTTACAAATTTAGCTGGGCCTATTCTATCAATACAGTCATCAATCTTCGGGAGGGGATATGAGTCGCTATTTGGTCACTGCATTAACCCGTTTTAAATTCGTACAACAACAAAAACTGCCATCGGGTTTTGGAACCAACACACATGGTGAGCTCCATTCGCTGCTGCTTGGTTCGATGATGTCATTCTCCAACATATACTGAACTTCCTTCCGAAGATACACCATCTTCACAGGGTTCATCCGGTAGGGGAGTTGTTTCACAGGAGTGGCTTCCCCCACCTCAATATCATGAGACACCAAGTCAGTACAACCAGGTACATCTGTGAACAAATGTGCAAATTCAAAAATTAGGCAGGATAGTTGTCCTTGTTGTTCCCTTGTCAAATGACCTAATTTCTCATCTAAATGACTCAACACTTCTGTGTTCGTCAATCTGGGACAAGCCTGGTCATCAAAGTTATCAAACTTCACACCGGCCTCAACCCCTGGATTCTCTTGCACCCGACTACAGGCATGACAGGTGAGACCGGAACCATTTCTTCCACAGGCTTCCTCTCATGATACTTCTTCAGTCGGTTGACATGACACAGCTGCTGCTTTTTCCGTCGGTCGGGAGTTGTCACCACGTAATCTGTTTCATTAACCCTCCTTTCGATTGCATAGGGACCAAAATATCTAGCCTGTAGTGGCTGACCTGGAACAGGAAGCAACACTAACACTCGGTCCTCAGGACTGAAATTTGTTATCTGAGATTTCTTGTCATGTCTCACTTTCATTTTATCCTGTGTCACTTTCAAGTTTCTTTCAAGGTGCAATTTCAAGTTTCAAGTTTGTCACAAATTTCTGTTACGTGCTCCTCCCCGACCCCCTGGTCACGGTGTACCTCCAAGCCCCAAGAGGAGTCACGGCAGAAAAATGTGTTATTCCGCATGTCAAAGCTCAATGGTGAAGCCACACCAATTGTTACTCACAAACAAATATTGTATTAAGATCACACAAGAATAACAGTACAACAATAATAGTATTCAATAGCACAATCAATATGTCCTATGATGGTACCATCAGTTTTGTAATATATAACTCACTGTGCTCCAAGTGAGTGAAACCAAGAACATTCCCCAATGTCTCTTATTCCCGGCTTCAAGCCAACGTTGATTCGCTCCCGCGATCGCCAGAACGATGTCCAATCGAGACCAGAATCCCGTGCAGATGGCAAGTACAGTCACATCGCCGAAGCTGTACAAAGGCGCCCTCAAGGCGACTGGGAAATCCAAAGGCACCCTGCAGGCGACTGAGAGATCACACCCTCGAGTATGGACGAAGTAACCTTCAAAAAGCCACGTCACACACACGCCCCAGATCGACGTCTGAATGCGGTGAAAATGGTCGAAAAGAGACGAAACCACGAGCGAAGCACAAGTCCTGCGTGAGTCAAAATGGCCGACGACCCATTCTAGAGACGTAACGGCCCAGTGATAATTCTCCTCGGACCCCACCACCAAAATCCTGACACGCAGGTTGATCGGTCACAGCGAGGACAACTCTGTCGCAGGAATCCCGAAAGTTCGCTTGCGACTCCCTTTCGACAACGTTCGATTCCGAACTTGGAGCAACTCGGCTTTCTTGTCCGACTCACTCGCTCCGCCCCCTTTTTTTCTCCTCTTCCTCTTCGTCGTCCGGCTCCCGATCCGGTTTCCTGTTTCTTTTAACATTAACTTTTTACCTTTTGAAAACAGTTCATGAACAATAAACCTTTTGAACACAATAATAGTACATGGAATCAGAAATATCTACAGTGGATGCAAACCACCACAATGGAAGTGACGAATCCGTAACAATATATATATATATATATATATATATATATATACACATACATATACATATATTGTTGCGGATCCCGGGTCTGTCGACGTACTAAGGGGGGCGGTGAAGTCCCCGGTTCCCTTCAGACACCGGGTAGCTCGTGTCCGGCGAGTTGCTAAGCAACTTCAAATGCCAATCCCCCAACCATGGGTCATCCACCGTTTGCCCTTCACGTGACTCGTGGTGGTCCCTCTCGTCTCTCCCCCCGTTGGTATTTTTGTGCACATAAGATTGTTCACGGTTCTGTTTAAATATTATTTAAATATGTATAACCTTTCCCCTTCAGTGTTTTACTCAGTGGTATTTTACAACACGCTGTTTTTCTTCCTATTTAAAAGGCTTTTCTCAATTTCCTCTCCAACTCATTCCACCTCAAAAAAAAGAAATTCAATATCTTATACGTCTCCCTCACTACATGGTCTAAATTCACATTCATTCCATCCCTCCTCCATCATTCTGAACCGGATTGCTAACTTGAAAATCACAACAAACCCAATTTGTTTTCAATGTTCGTCTTTCATTAATCATCCACTTTCTAAACTCCCCTCTTGCCCCTCCCATCCAAATCCCTCCCCTTGCACCTACACTCCTAAACTCCCCCCTTGCCCCGCCACTCTTAAACTCCCCCCCTACCCCTCCACTCCTGAACTCCCCCCTTGCCCTTCCACTCCTGAACTCCCCCCTTGCCCTTCCCCTCCTAAACTCCCCCCTCACTCCTCCCCTTCAAAACTCCCCCCCAACCCCTCCCATTCAAATCTCCCCCCATACCATTCCTCTCCAATTCTCCCTCCTCTCCCCTCCTCCTCAAAGCTGCCTCCTCCCCACTTCGTCTCCCTTCTATCTCATACCTCCACCCCCCCCAACCTTCTTCTTTCCTCTGCCCCCCCTCAAACAACCCCTCACTGTGCCTCATCCCTTCACCTTCAAACCTTTCATCCTCCTCATCCTTCCCTTTCTTGGAACTCTTCTGCAATCGCTGACACACTAACAACTGCTCTCCCTACCTCCCCCTCTCATCCTTCATCTTACCCTACTCCTCCCCTCCCCTGTCCTGTACCCGATGCTCCCCCTCTCTCTTCATTAACGGTATGGACCTCAAACATCCGGGGCCTTCGCTCAAACCTGACTGATCTCTCCATACAGGTTGCTTCTGACAATCCAGACTTGATCTGCTTAACAGAGACTTTCCTCCTTCAAGATGTCTCTGATTCCTTAATATCTCTTCCTGGTTACTCCCTCCTCCGGTATGATAGACCTGAGCCTCGGCCTGGTGGTGGGGTGGCTATCTTTATCAAAAACTCTCTTCCTCACTCTCCTTGCACTGCCCTCTCTCCTCCTCACCCCCAGGAGTACCTCTGGCTACGGCTTCCTCTCCGCTCCCACCTTTTGTTCATATGTGTTCTGTACCGTCCCCCAAACAGTGATGACTCCATCTACATTTCACTGTCTGACAACATGGACCAACTTCTATCCACTCATCCCAACTCTCTCTTCCTCATATGTGGTGACTTCAATTGTCATCATGCCACCTGGTTGGGTGTGGGTTCCTCTCTCACCAGTCATGGCACCTCAGCAAAGGACTTCTGTGACTCACTGGGATTGACACAATCTGTCAATTTCCCGACCCGGATCTCAGCCAATGGAGTATCTTCTCTTCTAGACTTGGTTATGACCAACTTCCCTGCTAATGTCTGCTGCTCTTCTTCTGCTCCAATCGGTTCTTCTGATCATGTGCTTGTCAAAGTGGACATCTCTCTGGCCATTCTCAGAGAGCCTCCTCAGCGTCGACGAGTCTGGCATTTCACTCAGGCCGACTGGGACGGTCTTCAAGCAGCCATCAATCGTCTGGATTGGTCTCCCATCTCCACTGCCTCTGACATCAATTCTTCCTGGGAATTCTTCCAAAGCAAACTGATCTCTCTCATGCACAGATTTATCCCATCTCGCCTTCAGTTGTCTTACCCTTCCTCCCGTCCATGGTACACTGAATCTTGTGGTGAGGCAGTTGCCCTGAAACAACTTGCCTTTGCCTCTTGGAAGGCTAATCCAACTGAAGGAAATCTCAGTTCCTTCCACCAAGCTCGGAACAAGTGTGTGTCTACCCTCAGGAGTGCCAGGAAGCACTATCTCTCCTCACTCAAGAATGAACTCTCAAACCTGTCTCCTTCCTCCAAATCCTGGTGGCGTCTGGTCAAATCCGTTTCTGGTGTTTGTTCCCCCTCCATCCCCTCCCTTACCTCAAATGGCCACACAGTTGACATCGCACGTGACAAAGCCGAATGCCTCAACTCTGTGTTTGCCTCAAAATCCTTAGTCCCAAACCCATCTCTCTCTGTTCCCACCTTTCCCAGTCGAACCAAACTGCTCCTGGACTCTGTGACCTTCTCTCCTGACAAGGTGGAGGAGTTTTTGTCAAACCTCGACTCTGATTCTGCAACTGGACCAGATGGCATCAGCCCACGGGTCCTAAAATCCTGCTCTGCCGCTCTATCTCACCCTCTCTCTGTTCTTTTCACCCTATCTTTTGCTCAAGGTCATCTGCCAGCATCCTGGAAATCAGCAAACATTACCGCTTTACACAAAAAAGGTGCAAAAACAGATCCTTGCAACTACAGACCAATCAGCCTGCTCCCAATTATCAGCAAAGTCATGGAATCCATCATTGCTTCGGATATGAAATCTTTCCTCTTCTCCAATGGCTTGATCTCTGATCATCAATTTGGTTTCAGACCAGGTCACTCTACTCTGGACATGCTGCTTCTGCTGTCTCAACAATGGATGGAGGTCCTCAATGCCAAACAGGAAATCAGAGCTGTCTCCCTTGACATATCACGTGCCTTCGATACGGTCTGGCACCCAGCTCTGCTCACCAAACTCTCCTCCTATGGTATCCATGGAAATCTCCATGCATGGCTTGCGGACTTCCTCTCTGGTCGTAGTCAACGTGTGGCCCTGAATGGATTTCTCTCATCTCCCCTTCCCGTTCAGGCTGGAGTTCCCCAAGGCAGTGTGCTGGGCCCTGTGCTTTTTCTGGTCTTTATCAATGATCTCTCCGACTCTCTGGAAAATCCTCTGTATCTCTTTGCTGATGACTCCACTCTCTGCCGCTCCATTCCTCTTCCCTCAGATCGGCAGTCTGCAGCCTCCTCACTCTCTGAAGACCTGGACAAAATCACAGACTGGTCAAACATGTGGAACATGTCTTTCAATCCTGACAAATCTCACACTCTTACTATGTCTCTCCGAAAAGATCGACTGGACAACCCTCCCATCTACTTTCTCAACAATCCTCTCCAAGAAGTTCTGTCGCTCAAGCTTTTGGGTCTCACCATCTGCCATGATCTTTCTTGGGAAAACCACATTTCCAAGCTGGCCTCCAAAGCCAGTCGCCGACTGGGCATCCTCCGTCGTGCGAAGTCCTTCCTAGGCACACCTGAGCTCCTCACCACATACAAGGCTTTCATCCGCAGCTCAATGGAATACTGTTCTCCCCTATGGGCTGGTGCTCCTGCCTCACACCTGGCTCGGCTTCACGCTGTTGAATCCAAAGCTTTCAGAATCATTGGAATCTCCCGCGATGAAGCTATCTCTGAGGGCCTTTCACTCACTCACCGCAGGCAGGTAGGTGGTCTTTCTGTCTTCTACCGACTCCTCTCCGGCCTTGCTCCCCCAGCTCTCTCTGTGCTCTGTCCCCCAAATATTCCTACAGGTTGCACAAGATCTGCCAGCCACCCTCTGATGGTTAAACTGCCGAAATCTCGGCTCTCTGCTCACCTTCACTCTTTCATTCCTCTTTTCTCCCGCCTCTGGAACAAACTCCCACACTCACTTCAATCACACTCCTCCCTCCAGGTCTACAAAACAGCTGTTCACCACCATCTCTTATCTTCCCCCATCCAAAACCTTGATCTTTTCTACCCCCACTAATTCACCCCAGATCCACCTTGTTTGAAATTCCAACTTCTTTCCTGGAAGTCTTGGCAGTGTCCATATGTTTTATACCTCTCCCACCCCCCCCCCTTCCCATGCCTTCCCCCCAAAGCCCTCTCCCTCCCACAGTTCTCTCGATGTCTCCATGTCTCTCGGTCCCTGCTCTCAAATGTTGTGTTTGTGTCCTTCCCCCTCTCTCCCCATCTTGTCTACCGCTCCCGATGTTATTTGTTTTGTGTGTCTGTTTGTCTTTCTGTGTGATTAATGTTCGCTCTTTCACGAGCCTCGATCTTGTATACAAACAAACAAACAAACAAACAAAAAAAAAAAAAAAAAGGGTTATTGGTCACTAC
Organism: Myxine glutinosa; assembly: GCF_964187855.1. Classification (NCBI taxonomy): domain Eukaryota; kingdom Metazoa; phylum Chordata; class Myxini; order Myxiniformes; family Myxinidae; genus Myxine; species Myxine glutinosa. Next base: position 76,138,064 of record NC_136267.1, read on the forward strand.
CCAAATATCTTCAATACCATGTGGTTAGAAAGACCGGGAAATGAACCCCCTTCTCGCAATTTCACACCTTATTCCAATCGAGTGCGCCGAGCAGTTTTTGCGCTGGTGTGAATCACGGTTATGCTGCGTGATTTCTGGATCTAATTAAAGTCAACTTCGGTTCGGACTATGCTGCGCCAATGGGGGAAAAGACATACACAAACGGGATGAAAGGAAACAAAAATGGACACGTCTTTTATTTATAATTCACAGAAAAAGGACGAGAGGCAGACTTATCAATTCTTACCTATCTAAATCCCAAAAGGGGCCTTGCACACACGCACTGGGAATGAATCACACAGGTTAAACTCGTACCGATCGATGTGCTGATGCGGACTCGAGGGTGGCCGCTTCTGCACATGGCGCGCGGATCTGCAGCTTGGATGAAGGAAGGTCCGAAGGACGAACCGCCGCTTCGAAGTCAGCATGAACGACGATCCCTGTCGGGGAACGATTCAGCGCAGGCGACAACCCAGCTCGGATGAAGCACCACAAGGAACGAAGGTCGAGCGCAGGAAGGACGAACCAGCATGGAGGACAGCCTGCTTGAAGTACCACGGTGAGAGGGCAGTGGGAGAGAGCAGTGAGAGCTCTAAGTTTGATGGGCACCGGTTTATATCGGGTGGAAAAGCTCCCTAGAATGTTCCACAGGCTCCCATTGGCCGAGGCAATACTGGTAGCTTGCCGGCGAAGTTTGCTAGGGAAGTGTCCACGACCTGATTGGTTGCTTACGTGTCCACGGCCTCTCATTGGTTGTTTGCGTGTCCATGATCTCTCATTGGTTGTTTGCGTGTCCACAATCTCTCATTGGTCGTTTACGTGTCCATGACCTCTCATTGGCTGCTTGCTGGTGACGTGTCCACGCCCTCTCATTGGTTACCTGCTGATGACGTGGGCTGTGTTTTTAGCCACGCCTCCTTGCACATGAACCAGCGTCTTCCTTCAACTATACGAAGGTTTGAAATCCTGCCTAAACTCAACGCATATCTGCTTTAATTACTACACAATGGGAAGGGAGCTAATCTTTACCTTTAACAATAAATAACTGACTAATGCAGGCGACATGTTGTCGTGTAATTAGCTAGAGGGGTTGTTCTTTACTGCAAAACCACAACAATATTATATATATATGTATATATATTGTTGCGAATATGGAATTTGACCTCCATATCCGCTTGTAAATATTCCCCTATCTTCTCCGATACTCCCCAACTCTCCCCTTACCCCATTCCCTAGTCCCATTGTCTGTAAACAACACCCCTTAGAGCCGATCTTCCCCTTCATTCCCCCATTAAATGTCGTGCCCAGGTCCCCCGCACCACACGTAGACAATTATAGGACATCTTGCTAGTTATTCTTAATCTATGTCAGTTAAGGACTTGTTTCCATTAATTATGACTCTTCGTTGCACCAGAATGTGATGATATGGCACCAGTAGGAGTTTAGGACCTTCCCATACCTCCCCGCATCTCTTCCCATCATCTCAAGCTCCAACAACAACCACAACAACAGCGGCTTTGCGTCCTCACTCCGGCTCGGTTGGCCGCCATTGAACATGTGCTCGACGGGGTTACCCAGAAGGGGGCTCCCTGTCGGCCCCTCGTCAAGGGCGGAGCCGGTAACCCCCGCACCCAATGAGAAGCCATGGGCCGATGCCATATGGGGCGGAGCTAACGAGCGAGGGCGTGACTCCCCGCCGGATATACGCGGCCCCGCGCCGGACGTGACGTCAGATGCGCCCCCAGCTTGAGACGAAAAGACGCCACCTCGAGCGCTGTGCAACCTTCCGCATCTCTGGACCGGACCGGGTCGATCCTGCCCTGAGCCCAGGTGCACCTGGAGCCATCGACAACCGCTTTCCTGCCATCAACCCCCGTGTGAGTCAGCCTTGTCCCGTTTACCTGTCGTCTGTTGGGGTTAATATAAGGTTGTGTCTAAGTGCCTATCTTCCTTTGCTGTCCCTCTCGTCCCTGTAATCTGACCTTCCGTAACGAATATAATCTCCTCCGGAGGTCTTGAGAACCGTATCCCTGGTGTCGTCATTTTAATCCCAGCCGTGTGTCTGTTCCTTCATTGACCTAGCATCGCGCGACTAGTCAACGTTCGGGTATAATATCGAGTATAATCTTGTGCAGACGTGGTCATCCCAAAACCGCTCGGTGAATACCATCCAAGCCACACCAGTAACAATTGGTGTCGAGGAGTGGAATTCGAACCCGGGACTAAATTAGTTAGGCCCAAATTTTGGGAGGGAAAATCGATTCGGAGCGCGTTTCCCGCGCGAAATTATAACGGCGAAATTTCAATTTGTTTTACAAAAATAAAAAAAATAAAAACCGAGTTTTGAAAGTCGCGCTATGGCGGATCAAGACGGCTGGGGTCCGGTAAAGGAGAGTGAGGTAGGGTCGATCCAGGACCAAATTGAGGGACAAGAGGAGAGCGAAGCAGTGAGGGCGGCAGGTTCGCAAAATAGCGCCGTCACGCACGAAGTAGCGGGCGCGCAAAAAGGCGCCTCGCACGAGCGTGCGGTAGCCGAGCCGGCTGTATCAGCGGGCTTTAACATGCAGCCGATTGACATGCAGGCCCTCATTGCGCAGTTACAGGCAGCTGTACAGATGAGTATGGGGAGCCAAATTGAGCGATTGGGTGAGCGGTTGGGGAACCGGATGGATGCTCAGGGTGAGCGATTGGAGGGCCAAATGGGGGTAATGAGGGACGAAGCGAGGGGTACCAGTGAGGGGTTAGACAATAATTTTGAGAGGTTAGACAACGGGATAAAAGAAGTGAAAAATGGGTTAATGGGGGTAGAAAATAGAATGGCTGCCCAGGAGAATCAAATAGAGGGAGTGAAAAATGGGTTAGAGGGGTTAGAAAACAGTATGGAAGGCAAGTTGAGGGACATGAGGGACCAAGCGGAAAGGGAAGTTAAACAAATGGAGCAGCAGATAGAGGGGGTCAGAATGGGGGTAGAAACCAAACTGGATGCTCACAGGGAGGAAATGGAGCAGATGAGGGTGGCATCTGGGCAGGAGATGCAAGTGATGGGAGAGGAGATCAGAAGAGGAGTGAGTGAGGAGGTCGGAGGAGTGCGCGAGGAGGTGAGGCACTGTAAGGAGCGCATGGAGAAAGAGGTGAGAAAGGGGACTGTAAAATTGCAAGGTGGTATAGAGGAGTTGACGCTGGGAGTGGAACAACTGACAGTGGGACAAAAGGAGTTGGGGGACCAGGTAAAGAAGAACACAGCGGTAATAGAGGGTTTAAAATCGACACAGAAAGAGATGAAAAAGGACGTAGGGGTAATTAAAAAAGAGTGCCAGACGGTACATGAGGACCTGACGAGGAAAATGGACAAGGTGGTAGAGGTAATGGAGGTTAAAGAGCGGGAGGTGCGGGAGCACATAGAAAAAAATAAAGTGGAGTTAGAGGAAGAACTTAAAGGGGCGCACGAAGAGATGAAGGAGATGAAGCAAAAATTAGAAGAAGTGGAAGAAGGGATGAGTGAAATTAAGAAGCGACGGAGAGGGGATAAGAAAGAGATAAAAGAGGAGATAAAAGAATTGGTCCGAAGTCTGTGTTCGGATCGTGATGATGTGCTCATTAACCGGATGAGGGATTCGCAGGTGATGGAGGAGAAGCGAAGAGGAAGAAGACCTGGTGTAAGTGGTGACCAATATGGTCGTGCGTATGATGCGCCAGGGGATTTAATAAGCTTGGGGGTCGAGATAGACCCGGGTGTTCGTGAGAGGCCGTGGGTGAAGTGTGCGACAGGTCTGGTGTGCGAAAAAGGAGGTGTGCAAGAAAGTCCGACTCTGGGGTGTGTGAGGAAAAAGTGTGTGCCAAGGAGTGAGGGTGCTGGCGAGAGTGAGTCGGTCGTAGCGCGTGTGCGAGGGAGCACATGGAAGCGTGGTGTGGTGAGTGTTACAGAGGGTGTGACGGGAGAGTGTGCGCGAGAAAGGTGTGTGACGGACAGGTGCATGAGGAAAGAGTGCGCTGTCAGAAGTAAGGAAGAGTGTCCACCTGTGGTGAGTGTTACAGAGGGTGTAACGGGAGAGTGTGCGCGAGAAAGGTGTGTGACGGACAGGTGCACGAGGAAAGAGTGCGCTGTCAAGAGTAAGGGTGAGTGCGTTGTCAAGAGTGGTGGTGAGAGTATTGAGAGTGACAAGGAGAGTGAGTTGGTTGTGACAGGTGAGCGAGGATGTACACCTGGGATGGAAGGATGCACACCTGGAATGGTAGAGCGTGAGTGGGAATGCACGCTGGAGTTGGTGGTGAGGCACATGGTTGGGTGTGCGAATGAGGGCACACCTGTGATTGTCACAGAGGAGGTGACCGAGGAGGGGGCGCGAAGCGGTGTATTGGTGAGGTGTGCGAGCAACGAATGTGTGCCAAAGTGTTCGGTGGTCAGGTGTGTGACCAAGGCTGTGAGTGGAATGGGTGTACCTGGGTGTGTAAGGAAGGGTACGAGGAGCATGGGCACAGCTGGATGTGTGAGCAAGGAACGGGCTGCGGGATGTAAGCATGCAGGTGAAGCATCGACGTTAGACGGGGTAGAGTTTAGAACGACTTATAGCCGAATCGGGCCCTCGGTGCGTGCTGGGCCTCGCTTTGAACGGCCGCGTCCGTGCTCCACCAGGCGGAGCGGGCGGCAGGATAGGAAGGGTCGTCATGGCGACCACTTTTTGGTGAGGCATTCCGGCAGGCCGAGATCGAGCCATGGGATGGCTCCGTGCCGAGATGGTGCGTGGGATCTCGGCCCGGGTAAACCTCCTTCCCTGCACCGAGTGCCGGACGCATCCAGCCGCTGGCACAAAACAACCAGCATCCATTGCTTGGCTTTACGAAGCCGGGCTTTGGACAGGGATTGGCGCACCGAGAGGTATTAGTGAGTAGACTGGGTGATGAGGTTAGTGTTTTGGACCCAAAATTGGAGAAAAACAAAATTTGATGATTGGCAAGGGATTGGCAGTAGTGATTGGCAGATGATGGGCAGTGATTGGCAAATTTTTAATTTGTTGAAATTTGATGTGCAAAATTGGTAGTGAGAGACCCCCGATGTGGTGGGATGGCAAATCCACCATCCTTCCCATGGTGGGGGGCAAAGGAGCAATAGTTTATGGGGTGTATGGCAGTGAAAACTAGCCCGGGTGGGTTAGGATATTGTGTGTAGGGATCTAGCGAAGATGACATTAGGTGACGATAAGTTTAGTTAGTGACTGATACCTGTAGTGGGGAAGCAGGTAGATTAGTATGGATGATAATGACGTGGGAGCGCAATAGTTTAAAGGGACGACTGGGAAGCGCAAGTTTCAGAAGGGAGTAGTTAGCTGAGATGATGCCGTGTTTGTGAGAATTGAACAGGTGTGATTGCACAGGTGTGCAACTGGACAGGTGTGTGGAGCAGTGTATGAGTAGTGAGTGTGTGGATCAGCGCGAATGCGCTTGGGGAGAGAAGGGTGCAGGTGGCACCAAGTGTGAGAGCACAGGTGTGCAAGTACAGGTGTGTGGAGAGAGTTGGAGTAAGTGGTACGGAGTGGTGTGCATGGTGCGAAGGTGTGGATGGGGGAAGAGTGGACCCCTTTCACGAATACCCGGGGCGGGTAGTGTAAGTGTTAGGTAGAGGGTATAGGTAAGTTGTGGTTGGATATTGGCATTTGTGGTGCGGTTGCAGAATGGTGTTGTGAATGGGTGCATTAGTGTTGTGGAAATGGCGGGGCGTGTAGCCTGTTAGTGTGTGTAGTTGGTTGGGCACTCCACCACTGTGAGGATGTCGGCCAGGTGAGGCCGCAGGTGGGCTCTGGGAGCCGGTAGTTGTGAGTGGGTGCCTGAGGATCCCGGGTGTGGATCGGGCAGCCCAGTGCCAGAGAGGGCACGGAGTGGGGAGAGCGCCAGAGGGCCTTCCCCAGGTAGATAGGTTAGGGTAAGGAACAGGTAAGCTCGGAGGCAACTACAGTGGTGGAGGTGTGCAGGTGGGTAGACCCGCTGGGAGAGGTACACGCCACAGCCCAGAAATTGTGCGAGGGCACCGGGAGATGAATCGGGGGAGTGAGACCCCAAATTGAAGACCACCACAGTTTGGCCAATGGGAATTGGTTTTTAGAACCCATAGTGTAAGAGGGCCAATGGTTTGGCCGGAGAAAGACCCCGGGTAGTGTAAAGTTGTTAAAGTCATTTCGGAGATAGTTAGGATTGATGAACCTGTCGCACCATACGCAGCCACTTACCTGAGGTGATGATGATGACTCCACACCTGTGTTTTCTTGGTTTGTAGCAGGAAATGAGATTGCTGTGGATTTGTGAGACGCATCACGACGTGGATGAGACATTGGGGTGATTCCATCTCTCCCTCCCTAGGAGGGACTGATGATGAATTGGTAATGGCAAATTTTGATGTTGAGTTGAAAATGGCAAATTTTGATGAGAGTTGAAAATGGCAAATTTGATTGGTTAGGAGGGAGAGAAGACGAATTTGGTTTATGGGAGGAACGGGGAAGACAGTAGGGATGTTTGTTGATTTGTAAAGTAGATGTTTATGGGTAGTGTTGTGTTTTGTGGATGCAGTAAGGGGTAAGGGAGGGGCCATGTAGGTTACCTGGTGGGGGGGGGGGGGGGCGTACGATAGGAACGTACCTGTCTCACCTGGTTCCCATGTGCCCCCAGTGTGCATCATCTTGTATTGCGTGCACTTTTGCGCCCTTACCACCTTACTCACTTGTCTGCTTCTTTTGTCTCCCACCTCCGAGGATCTGGCTTTGGGGTAGAGAGAGAGGAGAGAGAGGTGCTGGCTTCGCAGTTGTGGGCCTGCACTTTCGCTGTTTGCTGCTTGGATCGATACACCATATGGACCGCAATGTTTGTGGCCACCCACAATGGACCGCAGCTCTTTTGCGGCCAAGCACCACCCGTGGAAGGACCTATGGGTCAACGTGGCACCTATGCCAAACAGGTGAACCACTTATAGTTGACACCACTGAAGGCCAAAATACAGAAATGGACGCGGTTGGCGCCTTTCTTTATTTTTGAAAAGAAGTAAGAAGGCCAAGTGCACCACACGAAGGCAAGACCAGCGGCAGAACATCGGCCGGCTGCGACACCACACAATGATTTATAAACACTTTATTGGTGCACCGGATGGTGCTCACTGTGTGATGGGGTGGTGCTTGATGCTTGGAAGGGGTGCTCTGCACGTTATTAAAGGCCGTCGGCCACAGAGCACTCGTGGGTTGGTGTATCGATGTTGGCAAGCGCGCTCTCTCTATGCATAACATCTGCATGTGTTCCTCCAAAGACAGGTCCTGGATCGTAGTGTAAATATCAGCGTAGTCTTGTAAATAATGCTCCCTACCGGCTGTATGTTTAGTTTGAGGATTCTTTCCGGATTCGGTTATCCTGTGGGTGTGTTTCTGAGAGGAGAAGGGTGCAACGTCGCAGGGGGACATATTTACTCATTTGTGAATATCTATAAAACTGTCGCACTCAGGGTAGAGTTAATAGTAGAGGGAACTACATTGCGTGCCACACTAAAGTAGGTAAAAATTTATCGGGTCGGGACGCCCCGAGGGTAGAGAAGGGTGCAATGTTGCGAATATGGAATTTGACCTCCATATCCGCTTGTAAATATTCCCCTATCTTCTCCGATACTCCCCAACTCTCCCCTTACCCCATTCCCTAGTCCCATTGTCTGTAAACAACACCCCTTAGAGCCGATCTTCCCCTTCATTCCCCCATTAAATGTCGTGCCCAGGTCCCCCGCACCACACGTAGACAATTATAGGACATCTTGCTAGTTATTCTTAATCTATGTCAGTTAAGGACTTGTTTCCATTAATTATGACTCTTCGTTGCACCAGAATGTGATGATATGGCACCAGTAGGAGTTTAGGACCTTCCCATACCTCCCCGCATCTCTTCCCATCATCTCAAGCTCCAACAACAACCACAACAACAGCGGCTTTGCGTCCTCACTCCGGCTCGGTTGGCCGCCATTGAACATGTGCTCGACGGGGTTACCCAGAAGGGGGCTCCCTGTCGGCCCCTCGTCAAGGGCGGAGCCGGTAACCCCCGCACCCAATGAGAAGCCATGGGCCGATGCCATATGGGGCGGAGCTAACGAGCGAGGGCGTGACTCCCCGCCGGATATACGCGGCCCCGCGCCGGACGTGACGTCAGATGCGCCCCGAGCTTGGAAGGAAAAGACGCCACCCTCCCGAGCGCTGAGCGACCTCCCCAGCTTGAGACCAAAGTCGCGACCCACAAGCGCTGTGATACCTTCACGCATCTCTGGACACCACCGTACGTGATCCTGCCCTGAGCACAGGTGCACCTGGAGCGATCGCTACCCCGCTTTCCTGGCCATCAAACCCCGTGTGAGTGAGCCTTGTCCCGCGTTTACCTGTCGTCTGTCCGGGGATAATATAAGTGTGTTTAAGTGCCCACCTTCCTATGTTTCCCTCTTGTCCCTGTAATCTAAACCTTCCGCAATTGTAATAACAACCTTTGAGAACCGTATCCCTGGTGTCGTATTGTGTGATTGTAATCCAGCCGGGTGTCTTCTTTTTCTTATTGAGCCAGCATAGCGCGATTAGTCAACCCCGGGTGCAATCGGGGTAACTTGTACGGATACGGCGGCCATCCCGCTCGGCCCACCATACCATCAAAGTCGTATCTGTAACAATATATATATATATATATATATATATATATATATATATATATATATATATATATTGTTACAGACGTGGCTTAGATGTTATTTACCGAGCGGTTTGGTATGACCACGTCTGCACAAGTTACCCGATTATACCCGAACGTTGACTAATCGCGCTACGCTAGATCAATGAAGGAAAAGACACACGGCTGGGATTAAAATGACGCGACACCAGGGATACGGTTCTCAAGACCTCCGGAGGAGGTTATATTGTTACGGAAGGTTAGATTACAACTACAAGAGGGACAGCATAGTAAGATAAGCACTTAGACACACTCTTATATTATTCCCAACAGACGACAGATAAACGGGACAAAAGGCTGACTCACACGGGGTTTGATGGCTAGGAAAGGCAGGATCGATGGCTCCAGGTGCACCTGGGCTCAAAGGTCAGAATCGACTCGGTCCGGTCCAGAGATGCGGGGAGGTATTCAGCGCTCGTACGTGGCAACTTCTCTCTCCAGGCTGGGGTGGGGGCGCATCTGACCTCACATCCGGTGAGTCGCTTCGTATCTCCGGCGGGGAGTGACACGCCCTCGGCTCGTTAGCTCCGCCCCAGATGGAATCGGCACGTCGCCTCTCATTGGGTGCGTGCGGGGGGGTTACCGGCTCCGCCCTTGACGGGGGACTGACAAGGAGCCCCTTCGTGGTAACCCCGTGGAGCGCATGGTCCGGCGCGCATTGTCAATGGCGGCTAACCGAGCCGGTGTGATGACGCACACTCCCCCCGCGCAGCGTCGTTGTTGTTGTAATTGTTGTTGTAGTTGTAGTTGTAGTTGTTGTTTGGGGAAGAAGATGGAAGGAGGTATGGGAAAGGTCCTAAACTCACTACTGGTGCCATATAATCACATTCTGGTGCAACGAAGAGTCAGAATTAATGGAAAGGAGTCCTTAACTGACATAGACTAAGAATAACTAGCAAGATGTCCGAAAGTTGTCTACGTGTGATGCGGTGGACCTGGGCACGACATTTAATGGGGGAAAAAGGGGAAGGTCGGCTCTACTGATTGTTGTTTACAGACAATGGGACTAGGGAATGGGGGATTGGGGATAGTCGGGGAGTATTGGGGAAATAGGGGAATATTTACAAGCGGATATGGAGGCCAAATTCCATATTCGCAACATTGCACCCTTCTCTACCCTCGGGGCGTCCCGACCCGATAAATTTTTACCTACTTTAGTGTGGCACGCAATGTAGTTCCCTCTACTATTAACTCTACCCTGAGTGCGACAGTTTTACAGATATTCACAAATGAGTAAATATGTCCCCCTGCGACGTTGCACCCTTCTCCTCACAGAAACACACCCACAGGATAACCGAATCCGGAAAGAATCCTCAAACTAAACATACAGCCGGTAGGGAGCATTATTTACACAAGACTACGCTGATATTTACACTACGATCCAGGACCTGTTTCTGGAGGAACACATGCAGATGTTATGCATAGAGAGAGCACGCATGCTAGCATCGATACACCAACCCACGAGTGCTCTGTGGCCTACGGCCTTTAATAATGTGCAGAGCACCCCTTCCAAGCATCAAGCACCACCCCATCACACAGTGAGCACCATCCGGTGCACCAATAAAGTGTTTACAAATCACCGGTGGTGTCGCAGCCGGCCGATGTTCTGCCGCTGGTCTTGCCTTCATGTGGTGCACTTGGCCTTCTTGCCTCTTTCAAAAAATAAAGAAAGGCGCCAACCGCGTCCATTTCTGTATTGTGGCCGTCAGGGGCCAACTAAGAGTGGTTCACCTGTTTGGCATAGGTGCCACGTTGACCCATAGGTTCTTCCACGGGTGGTGCTTGGCCGCAAAAGAACTGCGGTCCATTGTGGGTGGCCACAAACATTGCGGTCCATATGGTGTATCGATCCAAGCAGCAAGCAGCGAAAGTGCAGGCCCACAACTGCGTAGCCAGCACCTCTCTCTCCTCTCTCTCTACCCCAAAGCCAGATCCTCGGAGGTGGGAGACAAAAGAAGCAGACAAGTGAGTAAGGTGGTAAGGGCGCAAAAGTGCACGCAATACAAGGTGATGCACACTGGGGGCACATGGGAACCAGGTGAGACAGGTACGTTCCTACCGTACGCCCCCCCCCCCCACCAGGTAACCTACATGGCCCCTCCCTTACCCCTTACTGTATCCACAAAACACAACACTACCCATAAACATCTACTTTACAAATCAACAAACATCCCTACTGTCTTCCCCGTTCCTCCCATAAACCAAATTCGTCTTCTCTCCCTCCTAACCAATCAAATTTGCCATTTTCAACTTTCATCAAAATCTGCCATCTCCAACTGAACATCAAAATTTGCCATTACCAATTCATCATCAGTCCCTCCTAGGGAGGGAGAGATGGAATCACCCCAATGTCTCATCCACGTCGTGATGCGTCTCACAAATCCACAGCAATCTCATTTCCTGCAACAAACAAAGAAAACACAGGTGTGGAGTCATCATCACCATCACAGGTAAGTGGCTGCGTATGGTGCGACAGGTTCATCAATCCTAACTATTTCCTAAGTGACTTTAACAACTTTACACTACCCGGGGTCTTTCTCCGGCCAAACCATTGGCCCTCTTACACTATGGGTTCTAAAAACCAATTCCCATTGGCCAAACTGTGGTGCTTTTCAATTTGGGGTCTCACTCCCCCGATTCATCTCCCGGTGCCCTCGCACAATTTCTGGGCTGTGGCGTGTACCTCTCCCAGCGGGTCTACCCACCTGCACACCTCCACCACTGCAGTTGCCTCCGAGCTTACCTGCTCCTTACCCTAACCTAACTACCTGGGGAAGGCCCTCTCGCACTCTCCCCACTCGGTGCCCTCTCTGGCACTGGGCTACCCGGGTCCGTCCTCCGGATCCTCGGGCCCCATCCACAACTCTACCGGCTCCCAGAGCCCACCTGCGGCCTCACCTGGCCGACATCCTCACAGTGGTGGAGTGCCCAACCAACTACACACACTAACAGGCTACACGCCCAGCCATTTCCACAACACTAATGCACCCATCCACAACACCATTCTGCAACCGCACCACAGATGCCAATATCTAACCACAATTTACCTATACCCTCTGCCTAACACTTACACTACCCGCCCCGGGTACTCGTGAAAGGGGTCCACTCTTCCCCCATCCACACCTTCGCACCATGCACACCACTCCGTACCACTTACTCCAACTCTCTCCACACACCTGTACCTGCACACCTGTGCTCTCACACCTGGTGCCACCTGCACCCTTCTCTCCCCAAGCGCATTCGCGCTGATCCACACACTCACTACTCACACACTGCTCCACACACCTGTCCAGTTGCACACCTGTGCAATCACACCTGTTCAATTCTCACACACACGGCATCATCTCAGCTAACTACTCCCCTCTGAAACTTGCGCTTCCCAGTCGTCCCTTTAAACTATTGCGCTCCCACGTCATTATCATCCACACTAATCTACCTGCGTCCCCACTACAGGTATCAGTCACCACCTAACCTTATCGTCACCTAATGTCAATCTTCGCTAGGGCCCTATCCATATAACCTAACCCACCCGGGCTAGTTTTCACTGCCCGACACCCCATAATCTATTGCTCCTTTGCCCCCCACATGGGAAGGATGGTGGATTTGCCATCCCACCACATCGGGGGTCTCTCACTACCAATTTTGCACATCAAATTTCAACAAATCAAAAATTTGCCAATCATCTGCCAATCACTGTACCATTACCAATCATCACTCTGCCAATCCTTTGCCAATCATTAAATTTCGCCTTTTTCTAATTTCGGGGCCAAAACACTAACCTCATCACCCAGTCTACTCACTACTGCCTCTCGGTGCGCCAATTCCTGTCCAAAGCCCGGCTTCGTAAAGCCAAGCAATGGATGCTGGTTGTTTTGTGCCTGCGGCTGGATGCGTCCGGCATTCGGGGCAGGGACGGGGGCTTACCCGGGCCGAGATCCCACGCACCACCTCGGCGTGGAGCCATCCAATGTCCCGATCTCGACCTGCCGGCACGTCTCCACAAAACGTGGTCGCCATGACGACCCTTCCTATCCAGCTGCCCGCTCCACCTAGTGGAGCCTGGACGCGGCCGTTCAAAGCGAGGCCCGGCACGCACCGAGGGCCTGCTTCGGCTAAAAGTCGCTCTAACCTCTAACCCGTGTAACGTCGATGCTTCACCTGCATGCTTACACCCCGCAGCCCGTTCCTTGCTCACACATCCAGCCGTGCCCATGCTCCTCGTACCTTTCCTTACACACCCAGGTACACCCATTCCACTCACAGCCTTGGTCACACACCTGACCACCGAACACTTTGGCACACATTCGTTGCTCGCACACCTCACCAATACACCGCTTCGCGCCCCCTCCTCGGTCACCTCCTCTGTGACAATCACAGGTGTGCCCTCATTCGCACACCCAACCACGTGCCTCACCACCAACTCCAGCGTGCATTCCCACTCACGCTCTACCATTCCAGGTGTGCATCCTTCCATCCCAGGTGTACATCCTCGCTCACCTGTCACAACCAACTCACTCTCCTTGTCACTCTCACTACTCTCACCTCCATTCTTGACAGCGCACTCACCCTTACTCTTGACAGCGCACTCTTTCCTCATGCACCTGTCCGTCACACACCTTTCTCGCGCACATTCTCCCGTTACACCCTCTGTAACACTCACCACAGGTGTGCATTCTTCCTTGCCTTTGACAGCGCACTCTTTCCCCATGCACCTGTCCGTCACACACCTTTCTCGCGCACACTCTCCCGTCACACCCTCTGTAACACTCACCACAGGTGGACACTCTTCCTTACTTCTGACAGCGCACTCTTTCCTCATGCACCTGTCCGTCACACACCTTTCTCGCGCACACTCTCCCGTTACACCCTCTGTAACACTCACCACACCGTGCTTCCACGTGCTCCCTCGCACACGCGCTACGACCGACTCACTCTCGCCAGCACACTCACTCCTTGGCACGCACTTTTTCCTCACACACCCCAGAGTCGGACTTTCTCGCACACCTCCTTTTTCGCACACCAGACCTGTCGCACACTTCACCAGCGGCCTC